>NC_034613.1:97764528-97873321 GCF_900095145.1 Mus pahari
TTCTCCTCTCTCTCTTTAAGGACTTCTACCTCTTTAGAAGTATTCTCCTNTTTTTCTTTAAGGACTTTTACCTCTTTAGCAGTGATCTCCTGCATTTCTTTAATAATGCCCTTCTTAANGTCCTCTACCAGCATCATGAGGTATGCCTTTAAATCCGATTCTTGCTTTTCAGGTGTGTTGGGGTATTCAGGACTGACTGAGGTGGGATTGCTAGGTTCTGATGATGGTGAGTGGTCTTGGTTTCTGTTAGTAAGATCCCTACATTTGCCTTTCACTATCTGGTTATATCTGGAGTTATTTGTTATTGTTGTCTCTGGTTGGAGCTTGTTCCTCCTGTGATTCTGTTAGCCTCTGTCAGCAGTCCTGGGAGTCCAGCTCTCTCCTGAGTTTCAGTGGTCAGATTACTCTCTGCAGGGAAGCTCTCCTCTATCAGGGAATGTGCACAGAGGCCTGGCGTTCAGTTCTGCCTACTGGCTGAAGAAGTAGTCCCAATACAGTTCCTGTCCCAAAAGATATGTTGCCTCTGCAGTTTATTCATTCACCTGCACAGACTAGCCACTGAGGGACCCTGGACACAATATNACTCTCTCACCTTCTCTGGCAGACAGAGCCCTCACAGGTGGCCACCTTTCCTCTGGCGAGGAAGGTGCCCAAATTTCTGGAGCGTGAAACAGGGTTTGTCCCAGAAGTTAGGTTTCTTCTGTCTGTCTGGAAGTTGTGTAGCTTCTGCTGTCCACACTCTCACCAGCGTAGACTGGAGCCTAAGCGAACCAGAGCAAAGATGGCTCTCCTGCCAGCTCAGGCCTTGAGACTCCTCCTGGGCAGACACCCCTCCTCTGGTGGGAAAGGTGCTGAATGACTGGAGCCAGATAAGGAGTCTGTCCCAGTAGCTGTGTTGCTTCTACAGGCCTCCCTCTCCCTGGCAGTGCACTGTAGCAATGATGGCCCTCCTACAGGTTCAGGCCCTGAGACTGCTCCTGCTAATGGCAACTTTCACTAAATTACCTCCCAGATCTTGATTTCAACCATGATACTTATAATTCTTCTTCGCTTCCACTTCAACTATTCAAGTTCTATATCATGAATACTTCTGGCCCCTAGTCAGTTTGCACATTTTGTTCAAGGTAAAGATCATCTCTTTTACCAAATTCCATAATAAAAACAATTAGTAACATAATTTTTTCCATCTCTCTCCTTATGTAGTCTCTCAACTTAGATCAATTGACACCTTTATAGTTTCTCCCTTGTAAATACTTTTTAATATTTATGTAGCTCTAGAAAAAATAGGAAAAGTCTCAATCAGACTACAAATAATTTATATACCAAGTTTGGTCATACTGTTGAATTAAAGCAATTGGTTTTACATGAAAACAATAATACTGACAGTTCTGCTAATTCTCTTGCTGCCTTGAGGCTTCGTTCATAAAGTTCACACATGAACTTATTTATCTAAGATACAGTATATCCAAGAATAAAGAACAAAAGTAAATAAGTCATAAATTCTACTGGGGAGATGTGTAAAAGTCAAGCCAATATAGGAAATTACTTGTAAAATTCTGTCCCAAAACAAAATCAACTGGCACAAGAGTAGGGGAAATTTTTTCTTTACCCTGGTCAGTTTTGTTGATACATTTCTTTAATTTGTAAATTCAGAGGAATTTTGGCCTCGGTTTCCTTTCCCTTGATTCCTTTGGTTATTATTGCCTCATTATACAGTCATTTGTACAATGTTTTGGCAGACATTTGCTGTTGCATAAATTAAAGTCATGGAATCTCGTTTTGCCTACAGGTCTTTATGAAAATACCAGCAACATTTTTATTGGAATGTCAAAGTTTGTCAACCATTAAACTGATTGATTTTTCATTATACAATTCAATAGAAGAGGCAATCTTCAGTTTGTATGCAACATTACTCTGAGAAAAAGACTCATCGTTGAAAAATCCTTCCTGCTTATACTGTAAAAATGATATTCCTTTCAAAAGAGAGCTTCATGTTTTAAAGGTATCTTTACACATGAATTGCTCCATTCATATTCCTGGTACAGGTATGGCATGGTAATTCACCTTACTGCAGTGAAAGAGCTTTTCTATTTTGTAGTAGCAACACAAGCCCATTTTATATTACACTATATTTAATTATATTATTATTTTATTCTCTCAGAAGGAGCTGCCATTCATTCAATATAGATTATGACTCTTAAAAATGATCAATTTGACTGTTTAGGATAGAGAAGTGCCTTTCCTCAGCATTAACAAGTCTCAGCAGCTGTGTTGTATTTCCTATACAAATCCTCTCAGATGATCCTGAACTTCTTTTGTAGGCACACCTGTCGTGGAAATTGTCTATGCTAAATTGTAGGTTCGTTTACCCTTTGGCTATGCCTCTAAAAATGTCAGCAAGGATACCAGTTCGTGCCAACTACTGCTGGAACAGCTGTTTGTTGGTTAGGAATGAGAAAGCAACCTTTATATTGGCTTATTTATTTGGAGCAAACAAAGAAAGATGTAAATTTCCACAGTCACATCTCGATTCATTAAGGCAGATGTGTATCTGTTGTCTGTATGTCATATAATCCCACAGCAGTACTAGGAATGAAAATTGTCCTTTGCTTTAAATGCTCATTACAAATGTCAAAAAGAAAAGAGAATTGTCCAGCAGTCAGAAACTTCATGAGATACGAAAATCTTTCCTGAATATTCAAGATAAATCTAACAACTAAAAAGATAAAGCATGCTTGGTAGAAAACACAAAATGCCTTTATTGAAACAAGAACCCTAAAAGAAAAGTTAAAAGAGGTCAGCTTGCAGAAGCAATAATATTAGGTGAGAAATCACAAAAGAAGAAAGTCAGAAATTGATGCTGATCCCTAGCTAGGCAAGTAGCCTTGAACTTCCAAAACTGGTGGTGAAGAAAATGCTGAGAAACATTAAATTACTTATAAACCCTCAAAAGAATCTCTCAACCTAATAGATAGAGAGCATTTTCAGATATTGCAGGTTGAAGTTCAATGACGAACTCTAGAGTTGAGATCCTGACACATGTACTGGAATGACTTTTTAGAAATGACTGCCTTAAAAAATGGAGCATGTTCTTACATGATTTCATAAAGTGTCATAGCTGTTTACAATGAACAAAGACAGAAGCTTGTGTGATGAAAATAGAACCAACAATCACATAACTAAGATGATATAAAGATAAATTATAATAAAGATTGCAAACATTTCAGTGATCTTTCATGTAGCATAAGCCTTATGTCATGTCACAAAATTGTTGGCAGTATTTATCTTGAATTATGACCACCTCCCTGCTACCCTAAATTTGCTGTATAATAGGCTGCTCCTACACTTGGTGACTAGATGGTAATAAACATTACCATTTGCAAAGAAGTAAACATCAATTTCTTTGCACTCTCTTCACCAAAACATAAAACAAGCATTTAATAGATACAAGAAGATTGAAACAATTCCATGCATTCTATCAGATCACCATGGACACAAACAGCAGAAAGTCCACATATTCATGGAAATGGTAACAACTCTGTACTTAATTATAACTTGGTCAGCGAAGAAATAAAGAAAAAAAATCAAGGAATTTGTAGAATTCAGTGAAAATAAAGACACATCATACCCAAACTTATAGGACAGAATAAAAGCAATGTTAAGAGGAATACTCTTAGCATTAAGTGACTTCATGAAGAATTTGGAGAGATCCCAATTAAGCAACTTAACAGCACACCTGAAAGCTCTAGAAGAGAAAGAAGCAAACACACCCGAGAGTAGTAGACAACAGGAAATAGTCAAACTTAGGGCTGAAATCACCTAATTAGAAACAAAGAGAACAATACAAAACCAAAACTTGGTTCTTTGAGAAAATCAACAAGCCAGATAAACCCTTAGTCAAACTAACTAAAGGGCACAGAGATAGTATCCAATTTAACAAATCAGAAATGAAAATGGAGACATAGTAATAGAAACAGGAAATTTTAAAAAATCATCAGAACCTATTACAAAAGCCTGTGCTCTACAAAACTGGAAAATCTACATGAAATTAATGATTTTCTAGACAGATACCACATACCAAAGCTAACTCAAGATCGTATCAACTATCTAAACAGTCCCATAAACCTTACTGAAATAGAAATAGTCATCAAAACACTCTCAACCAGAAAAAGCCCAGGGCCATGTGGTTTTATTGCATAATTCTACCATACCTTAAAATAAGAGCTAATACAATACTTCAGAAACTATTTCATGAAATAGAAACAGAAGAAACACTACCTAATTCATTTTATGAAGCCACAGTTACTCTGACAAGAAATGGTTGCCTGTCTCTCCCTATCTATTCAATATAGTACTTGAAGTTCTAAAAGCAATTAAACCACAAAAGGAGATCAAGGGGATACAATTTGGAAAGGAAGAAGTATCACTACTTGCAGATGATGTGATAGTTACGTGACCCGCAAAATTCCACCAGAGAACACCTCCAGCTGATAAACACGTTCAGAAAAGTGGCAGGATATAAAATTAACTAAAATAAATCAGTACAGTCCCTTTACACAAATGTTAATCACGTTGAGAAAGAAATTAGAGAAACGACACCCTTCACAATAGCCAAAAATAGTATAAAATATCTTTGAGTAACTCTTACCAAGCATGTGAAAGATCTGTAAGACAAGAATTACAAAGTCTCCGAAAACAGAAATCAAAGGAGACCTCACAAAATGGAAAGATCTCGTATGTTCATGAAATGGTGGGTTTAACATGGCCATCTTACCAAAAGCAATCTAAAGATTCAATGCAATCCTCATCAAAATTCCAACACAATTATTCACCGAGATAGAAAGAGCCATTCTCAGTTTCATCTGGAATAACAAAAACCCCAGGATAGTCACAACATTTCTCAAGAATAAAAGAACCTCCTGGGGAATAACCATCCCTGTAGGACATCAAGATGTATTAAAAAGCACTACTGGTAACGACTACATGGTATTGGCATAGAAACAGACAGGTTGATCAATGGAATAGAATCGAAGACCAAGAAATAATCCCACACACCTACGAACACTTGATCTTTGACAAAGAAGCCAAAATCACCCAGTCGGGGAAAATAGCATTTTCTACAAATGGTGCTGGTTCAACTGGCAGTCAGCATGTAGAAGAATGCACATCAATCCATTTTTATCTCCTTGCACAAAGCTCAAGTCCAAGTGGATCAAGGACCTCCACATAAATCCAGATACACTGAGTCTAATAGAAGAGAAAGTAGGAAAGAACCTTGAACACATTGGCACAGGGCAAAATTTCCTAAACAGAACACCAATGGCTCATGATCTAAGAACAACAATTGATAAATGGGACCTCATGAAACTGGAAAGCTTTTGTAAGGCAAAGGACATAGTCAATAGGACAAATTGGCAATCTACAGATTGGGGAAAAAAAATCTTCACTAACTCTACGTCTGATAGAGGGATAATATCCAAAATATATAAAGAACTCAAGAAGTTAACCTCTAAAAATCCAAATAACCCAATTAAATATATTTTATCTTTCACACACAGTGTTTTGTATTTTAAAATATTTAATTAGATACTAATTGTTTAAACTCAGAAGATTGTACAGTGAAATTTGAATAATTATCAACTCTTGCAAAGCTAGAGATCATAGCAACTGCAGATCTTCATTCCTATGTGGGGAAACCCACAAACCCACATTTCTTCAAGTGTTAACTGTTGAAAAGGAGTTGTCTAATTTAGATAGAACCTGCCCTTTTCATTCCTAGTCTACAGAAGACCTTATTTATTGTTATCTATTTAGCCTCTCTAAGCTTTTTGACTTCTGTTTAAGCGAGCCACACACTGTTGGTAACTATATTCTATCTCACTTCTGTGATTATAATTGTCTTTTAAAATATTTTATCACATTTATTTATTTAATTTATTTGTTTATGTGTATGTATTACAAATAGCACAACACACATGTGTAGATAAGAGGACAACTTGTGAGAGTTGGTTATCTCCTTTCCCATGGGTTCTGAGGATTGAACTCAGGTTGTCAAGTTTGGCATCAAACACCCTTATCCACTGATCCATCTTGCTGGCCCTAACTTGCGTTTTTGAATTACCTATGTTTTGATGGTAGAGTAACTAGCTGATCATTTTCTGCTTATATAAGTGGAAGAGCATTATTACTGTCCAAATGGCAGTGCTGTAGTAGATATAAATTACATACTCTATCATTTCCACATTACTGTGCAATCACATATCTGTTTTCAGAAGTTAATCATAAAAATAGTAGACATGAATTGTGGCCTCATCTAAAATAAAAGTAGCCCAGGAAAGATGTGTCATATATATATATATACTTTAGAATTGCAGGGAGCTTTTCTGAAAACTCTTGTTTTTCATTATAACATCTCTTGTGCCATTATTTGCTTAATTAACTATGGTTTTAATTTATTTCCATTTTAAAATCTGTTTATTTGTTTACTATTGTATTTATGTGTATGTGATGTGTATATATCGGCAGAGGCAAAGTTAGCAGTTGAGTCTCTCCTTGCACCATGGAAGGTCAAACCCAGTTCATCGGGCTTTTGAGAGTTCTTTTGCCCACTGAGATATTTCTTCAGTCATTGTTAGTTTTTGAAATTTTTTGTATTTTAATTAAAATAGAATCACATGGTTTTCTCTATTTTCTTTCCTCGTTCCAGATGCCCTCCCTCCAACTCCTACTATGCCCCTCCACTTTCAAATTGATACACTCTTTTTCTTTGATATATAGTAAGCAAATATACAGATACAATCTGTTGAATCCATTTTTGTTGTTTGTGTGTGTATAGTTTCAAGGCATCCACTCTGCATTGAACAATCCACAAAGAGACTCATCCCTGCGAAAGGTTAGTTCCCCTTCTCCCAGCAGTCAATAGTTTCCTGTAGTTCTTTGTCTAAAGAAATGAGTCTTCAAATTCTTCCCACTTCCACCTAAACATGTCTATTGATATTGCCATGGCTCTGGTCTTGTTTATTCAGCTAGTTCTAGGACAAACTGTTTCACAGCAGACATCTTGGTATTTTGGCTCTTACATTCTTTTCATGCCCTCTTCCATGATGTTGCCTTAGCCATAAATGCAGGAGCTGTAAAGACCACTGGGTGGGCCTGGACATTTCCTCTACACTGTGCTCAGTTATGGCTTTTTGTAATGGCCACTATTTGCTGTAAAGAGAAGTCTCTGTGATAAGGGTTGGTAGTTACTCTTATCTGTGGGTATCAGGAAAAGATTTAGAATGTTGTTAGGAGTTATGCTAGTCTAGCAAAGTGGCAGCAGTAAATTCTTTTCTAAGGTTTATGACCTCACTAGTTTTAGGAAGTTGGTCAGGTTTCTAGTACCAGACATGATTTTCTTACTGTTGAGTGGTATTTAAGGCCAATTAGACAGCTGTTGGTTATCACTATCAATATAATGTGTACTACTTACTGTACTTTTATGGCTATCTGACCATGCTTGTCATTGTTGTAATACATAAGTAATAAGGATTATTAATTGTTTCCCTCTCTTGAGAGATTGCATAATATTTTCTTGTACCATGGATGGTAGACTGCACGAAGAAGGATTTCAGTTTATATCAAGCATGACTTATCTGAGTATTTTATACAAAGTGTATGGTAGCCAGCAATAGGGGTAATCTATGGCTTCAATAGTCTACTGTGTCTTGGGAATCACCTGGACTAACCTGGTCAACCAGTGGAAAGGTTTCTCATGCCTGTACTGGATTTTGTTAGTCTATGGTTTTTGTGGGAGAATAAAAAAATCAAACATCTGCTTTGATGTTTATTTTGTGAAAAATGATTATTATAAGTATATTTACAATCATTCCTTTCCTTATGGTAATGTTACCATTATGATAAGGTAGTCAATGTATAATATATTTGGATAATTTGTAACAATATCTGGGATAAATAGAATGAGCCAAGAAAGGCAGTATTCTGTAAGTGTAACTCCATGGTAATTAAAGGAAACAAGTATTTATAAAACTATTTGAAAAATATTGGGTAACTGAATTGAACTAAAAGGTTATAGAAATAAGCAAGACATTTCATAAATAAATATAAAATTTATAAAATCAGAAGTATATAATCAAATGAATATATAAGTGAATGTGACAAAATTAAATGATTAGTAAAGGCTATATTTAAGAACATACAATGGGGTGGGGAGGGAATTAAAAAAAAAGAACATACACTGTACATGTAATCCCAGGACATTTTCTTTTACTAGTTATACAATGTGACAGGACTTAAATACAAGGCTTAAAGCTATGAAAGTCTTAAAAAAAACACAATGGAAGATCTTCATTAAATAAGATTTTGGAATGATTTCTTGGATATGACACAAGAAGAATATATGGATAAATTGTACTTAATTCAAATTATATTTTAAATTTCTTTGGTATATGTTTGGTCATAGTCCCAAATTCTTCCTACTTCCATTTCCCCTTTTCTATCTATCCATATAGTATCCTTTTATTGAAACCCATCAAGACATGTTTGTGTTGCCTAAATATTCTTTCTTAAACTTTTTTATTGGTCATTTTCTTTATCTACGTTTCAAATGTTATCCCCCTTCCCGCTTTCCCCTCTGAAAGTCCCCTATTCCATCCCCTCCCCCACGCTTCTATTAGGGTGTTCCCCCACCCACCCACCCATTCCCACCTCACTGCCCTAGCATTCCCCTACACTGGGGCATCAGGCCTTCATAGGACCAAGGGCTTTCCCTTCCCACTGATGGCAGATAAGGCCATCCTCTGCTACATATGCAGCTCTACCTCCTATGCAGCCACCAAACCCAGGCACTATTGCTGATGCCAAGAAGTTCTTGCTGACAGGAACCTGATATGGATGTCTCCTGAGAGGCTCTGTCAGATCCTGACCAATACAGATGTGTATGCTTGCAGCCAACCCTTGGACTGAGTACAGGGAAATCAATGAAGTAGTTAAGAGAAAGGACTGAAGGAGCTGAAGGGGTTCCCATAGGAGGAACAACAATATCAACCAACCAGATCCCCAGAGTTCCCAGGAACTAAACCACCAACCAAAGAATACAGATGGAGGGACCCATGGTTCCAGCTGCATATGTAGCCCAAATATTCTTGGATGTATAGTTTTCCACTGAAGAGTAGTGAAATTACCAGGGGCTATCCTCTCAGAGATTACTGCCTCTCCCTTTCATAGCAGCTAGCAAGGCTAGGAGTGGAGAAAAGTCTGAGAAATAGATTTTCACAATATCATGAATACATTTTAATGCCACTGACTTGTGTACCTAAAATGATTTAAAGGGTAAATTTTATTTGTGTATATTTTAAATAATTTAATAATGTACAGAGAAATATCCAAAAGAAAAATTATTTAAAACAACTATGTATCGTTTTTTTCTCTTAGGTGTCTTAACACGATGTTAAGAACTTAAAATGCTTATTATCAAGTGAATTCATGTCATGGTACCTAGGAATTTGTTGATATAGTCCCATTGCTGAATTGAGAACTAAAAAATTGTAAAAATAGGTAACAATTCTGGATTGAACTAAATAAGCAAATAGGTGATGAAGTGGGAGTCAGATTGATCACCATTTAAGATTACAATTCCCATACCTGATCCTGCCCCCTTTTTTGCCCTCCTTCTCATCTCTCCCTCTCAGGTCACTCCCTCCCGCTACCTCCCATGATTATTTTGTTCCCCCTTGTAAGTATGACTGAAGCATCCACACTTTGGCCTTCCTTCTTCTTGAGCTTCATATGGTCTGTGAGTTATATCGTGAGTATTCCGAACTTTTGGGCTAATATCCACTTATCAGTGAGTGCATACCATGTGTGTTCTTTTGTGACTGGGTTACCTCACTCAGGTTGATATTTTCTAGTTCCATTCATTTGCTTAAGAATTTCACAAATTCATTGTTTTTAATAGCTGAGTAGAACTCCATTGTGTAAATGTACCACATTTTCTGTATCCATTCTTCTGTCGTGGGACATCTGGGTTGTTTCCAGCTTCTGGTTATTATAAATAAGGCTGCTACAGAAGGTCAGAAAAATGAATAGAAATATGTAGCAGTGGTATGGGAGAGAACTGGGAATAGCCACTAGAAAGTCAGAGGCACCAGGGAGGTGAGAGGTTCCCAGGACCCAACAGGGATGACATTAGCTGAAATACCCAACAAATTAGAAAAGTAAACACATCATGTTGTCTATGGTCTCACACCACAGGAGACTACACCTAAGTATTCAAATGGACATTTTATTAAGAAATGTTAACATTAGCCCTAAGACAGCACAGTAAAGATTGAGACTTAATTTAAATGCCCTAAAATTTATCCCAGTACTTCCTCAAAAGTTTTATAACTTTAATTGTTAATTTAGATAATATTTTATGTTAATTTTAAATATTATACAATATAAGGTAAGATTCTATACTTGTTCATTTTGCATGTTGTCAACTACAGCTGATTAAAAGATTATCTTTTCCTTATTTTAAGAGTTTATATCTGTTTTAGTTAGGGTTTCATTCTTGTGAAGAGACATCATGATCAAGACAACTCTTATAAAAGACAACATTTCATTAGGGTTGGTTTACTGTTTCAGAGGTTTAGTCCGTTATCATCATGGTAGAAAGCATGTCAGTGTGCAGGCAGGCATGGTGCTGGAGAAGCTGAGAGCTCTACATCTTTATCCAAAGGAAGCCAGGAAAAGAGTGGTTGCCACATGGCTAGGGAGAGGATCTCAAAGCCCATGCCCACAGTGACATACTTCTTCCAACAAGGCCATACCTACTCCAACAAGGCCACACCTCCAAATAGTGTCATTCCCTGGGCCACGCATATTCAAACCATCGCAATGTCTACACTGAATTTTGTTCAACTGATTTACAGCTCTAGCACTTGGTCTTTTATATACTTAGTTACTACAGGTCTATAGTAAATTTTGAGGTTGAGTATATGAATGTAGCAACTCTTCTATTTGGGAATTGACCCTTTGAATTTCCACATAAATTTTAGGATTATATTATCAATTTTTAAAATGTTTCTACAATATTTAATTAATTTTTAAATTTTCATATGTGCACTGTATTACATTATTCCCCTTTCCTCCTTCTATCCCTTCTAAGGCTCTTCCTTCTAACATCCTCTCAAATACATTATATATATACATATTTAAATATACCAATACAATCCACAGAGTCCATCAAATGTTGCTTGTATGTATAAGACTTATGGCTGACAATTTGGTATTGAGAGTCACTTGTGGGGCTTTCTCTGGGAAATGCTAATTCACCCTTTCTCAGAAATTATTGCCTATATCTCTTCATTCCATAAGATTCCTTGGCATGTAAACTGGTGTTGTCACTGTTGGGTCTTGTTTAGGCTGCTGTATTATTGAGATTCTCTGAGTGCATCTTCCCTGTCATATATAGAAGACACACCTTTATAGCAGACTTCGTGGTCCTCCGGGCCTTACAATTTTTCTACCTCCTCTTGTGAAATGTTCCTTGACCCTTAGGTATAGGGGCTGTATTTTAGATGTATGAGTTGAAACTGAGCACACTATAGTCAGTTCTCTGCATTTTAACCTGTTGTGGGTTTCTGTAATGGTCTCCTCCTTCTGTAAAAGGAAGCTTCTTGGATAAGTTGTGAGAGCTACATTTATCTGTGAGAAGAATACGTATTTAGAATGCAGTTATGGATTATTCTGGGTTTGTAAAATGGTGGTAGAATTTTCTCCTTTAACATCAATATTCTCATTAGCCCTAGGTAGCTGACTACATTTCTAGTGTCAGGCATAATTTCCCTATTGATGAGTGGTCTATAAGTCCAAGTAGGCAGTTATTGGCCACTGCCAACATATAACGGCCACTGCTGATTCCTTATGGTTATCTTTCAATGCTGACTATTGTGGTGCACAGGCCTAGAAAAATATCCACAGTGGTGAAGCAGCAATTTGGGAGTTAAGCAAAAGCTATTTAATTGGACTTACCTTGCCATCTACCAGTAGCTAGTGAGATCATGGGTCTTAGAGAAGATTCTTTCCTAAGACAGTATAATCTCTGTCAATTTCATTTTAAAACCTTGTTGAGAATTTTAGAATTGTATTTAATATATAGTTTATGTCTTTATAATATTGAGTCTTCTACGTCATGCACATGGATTGTCGACTCATTTAATTGTTAAGTTTCTCTCCGCATACAATCTCTTGTCTGAAAGATGTGCTGGAGCAATTGAGGCTCAGAATTTGTAGAAGTGCCCAACCAATGTTTGCTTTAACTTGAGGCTAATGCCATGAGAAGCATCCCATGCCATGAGGAGCTCATGGCCTATACTGTCTCAATGCTCAGGAACTAGGGGCTAGACATCCCAGAGACCTATTAGTATGAAACAGGACTGGCAGAAAAAAAAAGCAGTGATATTCTGCTATACTCATAGATTGAAGAGGCTTCCTCTGATAGAGGGGAACAGATAAAGAGACCCACAGACATACCTTATGTTGCAAAAGAATCTAAATCAGAGGTCTCCATCTAGTCCCTTTCCTAAGATATTAGGGAATCCCACAGAAGGGAGGGAAGAATGATTGTAGGAGTCAGAGGAGATGGAGGTCACCAGGAGAACACAGCCCACTAATTCAACTAAGCAGGGCTCATGTGGGCTCACAGAGCCTGAAGTGGCAAGAGTGGGACCTACATAGGTCTGTACCAGGCCCTCTACATATATGTTGTGACTGTTAGCTTGGTGGGTTTTGGAGGACTATGAACAGATCTCTGACTTTTGCCTGCTCTTGAGACTCTTCCTCTTGTTCGGTTGCCTTGTCCAGCCTTGGTATGAGGGCATCTGCCTTGTCTTGTTGTATCTTACTTTATTCTGTTTGGCTGTAGTTGCTTTGAGGCCTCCTCTTAAGAGAAAACAGAGGGGCAGTGATTCTGGAAGAGGGGTGGGAAAGTTGGGAGGAGTGGAGGGAGGAGAAACTGGTTGGGATATAATGTATAGGAATGAATTTATTTTCAACAAAATAATAAATGAATCTTAAGTTTTCTTGGTAATGTGGTAGTGTGTTTTAGTTTACCATGGATAAACTACATATTTTACATAATAATTCTAAGTACTTTATTATTTTTTCACGCTATAATACATCAGATAATATTCTTAATTTCATTTTTGGGTTATTATTATTATTATTATTATTATTATTATATGGAAATATAATGGAACTTTCATTTTGTATCCCAAGATTTTTCTGTATTTGCTTGACTTAATTAAACTTTTTCTTATAGACTAGTTCAAGAATATAACATCCACAGAGTTAGATCTACTTCACGCCAAATTTGGATGCCCTTTGCTTCTTTTGTCAGCCTTATTGTGCCAAATAGAATTTCCAGGAAATATTAAATAGAAGTGGTGATAACTTATATCACTATTTTGTCCTTATATTAAATAGTAAGGACATAGTATTTCACCAGTAAATATGGTATCATCAATAAGAAAATTATATGAGAGTTCCCTTGTACTTAGAGAATAAATTTATTTTGCTAATTTTAAGAATTTATGCTTTTTCCTTTCTAAAGTTTGAGTGTGATGTGGTTAGATGTCAATCACTTTGTGTTTTCTAATCTATAGATTATTTCCACCCAAATTAGAAATGTTTTAGCCATTAACTATCTGTTCAGTCCTGTTTTTTCTTTCTTTGGCTTCTTGAACATCTGTTAAAGAAATGTTGGAATGTCTGATGCTATCCTACAGGCCATGGAGACTCTGGTAACTGATACATAATCTTTTCCTTTTTTAGATTAGATGATTTCAAGCAATGTGTGAAGTTCTTTGACTTACACTTTTTCAAACATGGTGTTGGATAGATAAGAGGAAGACTTGGCTTTAGTTATCATATCTTTAGTTGTAAAGTAATATTTAAAATACACTTGCTATAATCCTTTGAGAAATTCATACATGCATACAATGTATTTGATAATATTTACTCCCCAGCTCTACCATTCTAGTCTTGGTAGATCACTGCCATGCCCACCTCCCAACTTCATGACCTCTTTTAAAAAATAACCCACTAAGTCAAGCTAGTGTAGTTCATATATACAAGAGTGTGGGGACATCTACTGGACCGTGGTCAGTTTTTATTCTTCATTCAAATTCAATACTTACAGGTCATTGTCTTCATATTTTCCCTTAATTTCTTAAACAGTGCTATCATTTACTTTGGTATCTACTTTGAATTTATTAGTTTGCTAAAGTCAATACTAGAGTCACTCAGAGGCAGTTTGCATTTTTTTTTTCCTTTCTCTTAACAGTTTGTATCACTGTTGTTTTTATGTGTAGAATTTTTAAACTGCATATTTTATATAACAAGTTGTGGGTTTTTGAGGTTTTCCTCCTAAAGGTGCTTGGTGGTGGTATTTTTGTTTACTTCATTTCTTAGTGACTGTCCTGGAGTTAATCTCTAGGTTTTGTTACCCATAGTGGGTGGCCTCTGCTAGCTTGGCTCATTTCTTTAAATTCTTAGCTTCGCTTTCTAGCCTGGCTTCCTAGGGGTCACTCTGTGCTTGTATAATTTAATGGTCAGTGAATGATCAAAGGTTGTACTCAAACAACTTTAGTCAGTGGGGCCCTTGTGCATGGTTTTGTGTATTTATACAAATTGGTTTCATTCTTTACCCTCCAGACACTAGGTCCTTTAAGGGTTCTAATTACATTTTTATAGTTTACATAGTCTTTTGGTTAGCCAAGAATATTTTCTTATGGTTCTCTGATATACTGGATGTTCATGTGACATTTCAACTGCTTTATTGCTTTGCTCTTGGCTGTAGGTCTGCTCATATTCTACCATATTTTCTATTTTTACTACCAGTGCCACTGGGCATAGTGTTTCCATCTTCTATAGCACATCAAGTTATCTTTCTCTGCCAGTCATGGTATGATTTTACTGCCTGTGTGGTGGGGATAGAACGAGCTTAACTATTAATATGGTGTTAACATTGGAGAAGACAGAACCTTATGGATTTTATTGCTCTTTCCTGAAAATCAATTTTTCATGAGTAAACACTGTTCTATTTTTTTTGTTGTTGTTTACTCTTACTCATTGTCAGATCTCTGAAATGATGGTTGAGCTTATAAAAAAAAACAAGATTATAGCTGGTGGAAGGTATGGTGGTACATGTGTTTGATCTTAGCACTGGAGAAGGAGGGGTAGGTGGATCTCTGAATGTGAGGACAATGTTGTCTTACACATAGTATGTTCTATGCCAAGCAGTTCTATATAGTGAGACTTCCTCTCAAATAACAAAACAAAAGAATTCCCCCCAAATTTCCAATATTGTGTCATTTTATAGTTGTGAAGGATAAGGCAGAGAATATTTTCTATACTTTTGATTACAGTATAAAATGAAGTTACTGCATTTAAAATATACAAATAACTTGAATTTTTGAATTTTTCAGTTTGTCTTTGGGTTCTTACTTGAGTACTCTGAACAGAGCATGGTTAGTCAACAGCACATATTATTTGAGTACTAACAGCAAATTGGACTAGATGTAAATACCTAATCACAAACTCAAACTCCATATTCACTCAGCATTATCTATCTATATCAGAGCATCCAAATAACAAATGGTGAGGAATCAGCTATATCAGTGTATCAAAGAATCACTCAAAAAAGTCCTTAATAAAAAGTTCAAACTCCTGATCTGCTTCTCGGGTTCTGACTCAGTAATTTGGAGTCCAGGAAACTACATTTTAAACAAATATCATCAAATAATTCTGATGCAAGTAACCCCAGAGAACTAGAGAAACCTTTCTATAAGAATGGAATATAGTATTTGAGCCTCGGATATGGCTCAGCTGATTAAAGCATTTGGTTCTCAAACCTGAGTTTGGAACCCTAGAAGTCATTCATCCATGTGATGTCCTGACATGGTGACATTTCTGTAATCTTAGAACTCCTTCAGATAAGAGGTAGAAAGAGGAGAATGATCTAGAAGCCTCTAAGTCTAGATATAATACTAGATAGAATATAGTATGTCCCATAGAGACAAACCAGAAGAAAGACCCTGCCTTCAACATGGTATAAGGCAAGCATAACACTCTGGTTTCTACAACCATGCTGTGGGAGGCACATCCTCTCACACAGAAATGCATATTATATACACACACAAAATAAATATATATTAAAAATTATATGAAGATTACTATTTGAAAAAAATCTAACAATGTTTTATCAAGGATATTCAGATAGTTGAGAGTGAAGTCATGTTTGGAGTTTTGTCATATATTTCTTTATGACATTACAAATTTGGAAATACTCTATTGTGTCAGTCATAGTATTGTCAGTCAAACATAATTATGTCTTCTGGTAGTTGAACCTTCCCTAACAAGTTGATTTCTCTGTATAAGCGCAGGCATGGTGAGAGATTTAGAATTTTTCTCCAGTCAGGTTATCCACGCCTGTTGCCTAAATGTGTTATTTAGGAATAAGCAAACAGTCCAAGCTAGTCATTAAAGACATTTCTAGGCGTCTAATTGGAATTGAAGTAATAAATTCTCTGTTAAGAAATATAAGCATATTATTTAAGCTTAGATCAGCTACTACTGCAGGAAAAAATTTGAGAAGCCAAGAAACACACAGAGGAAATTAGAGTCAACAAGAAAATTTGTTAGAAGGTTCTCTGGACTTTCTTACACACACACACAGAGAGAGAGAGAGAGAGAGAGAGAGAGAGAGAGAGAGAGAGAGAGAGAGAGAGATTTCTCTAATTTTGTTTTCTTTTTTGAACAAGATGTACCTGTGAAAACCAGGTCAGCATTGAATTCATTACCCCCATGCTTCAGCTTCGTGAGTGCTAGAATTAGAGGCATGAACTATCACACTCAGTTTATATTTCTCTCATTTCACCTAGTTAAAGAAGTATTATTATTCACATATAACTGAAATGACATACTGTGTATGTGCCCTCTGCTGTTTTCACAACACCAGTCCCTTGCTCCTGCAGTTACATGAACATATATACAGTATGCTCTTTTAGCAAGTCTCAGAATAGCTCCATATTAAAAAGCCAGACTGTATCTCATTTTCTTAGATCTTAATTTAAAAATATGAAAAATATAATTTAACAAAATGTAAACTATAACAAGTAACTGTTAGGCTGGAACCCCTGCTAGACCCTGCACAAGATGGAAAATATTGTCTGCCCCCCTTCCCCCAAATGTGTCCCCAGGGAAAAACTGCAGGCTAACATGTCATCACTGCATTTTAGGCAACATACCCAAGAGTGCTCTCCGGGGGCTCAGTTTTTGACCATGCATGGGCATAATCCCAGTTTCTAGCTGATATGTCATTATTCCTTACCCAAACTCTACAAATCCCCCTTGTTTTAGGCTGGGGGCTAGACTCCACTGATCCCCTCCTGTGAGATCTGTGAACCCCCTCTGAGAGCTGCATCCTAATAAACCTGCCTTTATCTACTTTTAATCTGGTCTAATCTGGCCTATATTTGTGTCAGCAAGGGAGAGAGAAATCCATTTAGTAATGTTTATAGATGATGATATATGAAAATTAAATTTAATTCTCCATTTTAATTGAAACACTACTCCAATTCTCTGATGTTTCTTAAAGCTTCAGTGGTTTTAGCTCCCCGAGCCACTGCAGAGCTGCAGAATGTGTTCTGGTATTGTCCTACAGCTTCATCTATATTCATGTTTGCTCAGATTAGTCCACAACATCCTGCTCAGACTATCCCAACCCTATAAGAAAAGAAACCAGAAACTGTGTATTTTTTCTCCCTGTATAGCTTCCTTCTAAATGGTGAGATTCTTCCCTAAATTCCAACTTCCAGCAACCTGGAAAGGTCTTCCTCACCTGGTGATCCATAAAAGATGTTTTTGGTGGGAAGCTGATTGGTGATTGCACCAGTGTAATTAGTACTCTACAGTTATTCATATACACGTCCGAATGCTTCTCTTCACTTTCCTTCATTCCCAACCTCTTAGACACAAATTTTACAAAGACATTTATGTCTGAAATAAGATCATTTTGGCATTTTTCCATTAATAGAAAAATATAAGATTAACTAGAGTTCATTGTCATAAGCATTTCTGTTCAATCTGTAAGTGCACAAAATAAGTTTTGATAAAGTTAAAACCTGAATTTCATGGAATGATTTTATTATTAAAACAAGATATTTTTCATCACTTAGTCATAAAGAAGAAACCTTCCAGTGCCAAGTAAGAATACAGTAACATTATCATTTGGACCTAATTAAACAAGGAAGCAGTTTTCATTCTACTGCAAATCTTTTTACAGAAGTAAAACGTATTTCAATAAAATGTCATTTTCTGTTATACTTTAATTACCTCTGTTTTTATTAATACTCAAACATAGCAGTGCTTCTGTGTATCAATAAAAGTGGAATTTGAAAAATAAGAAAAACAATTATGATGGAAGTGGTACTTGGTCTGGAAAACATCTGTTGTTCTATTACATTACAGTTATACTTTATTTCCATACAGAAAATTGTTTGCATCTGTCCTCAGCATTTTTCCAGCACATATCTACAGCATATCACTATATTAACACTCACTCTTTACTCTGCTACATAACATTTCGCACTGCTGAATCAGTGTTGTTATGTATGTCAGGAGGAAAAAGTGAACATTTATTACTGTTCTGGTACCCAAACTCAGCTATTCTCCTAAGAAGATATTAGAAGGGCTGTTTGCACAAAGTGTTGTCAACAAGCTTTGTATAATTAAATCAAGCAGGATAAATAATTTGGATTGCATGCAGAGATTATATACTTTCAAAGATACAATGGAGCCATTGATTTTTATCCCCTTGTCACACTGTATAGGATTACAGTTTATAGAGCCATTTGGAAAATGTGATCTTCATCCGATTGTTTTGATATCACCAATTAGACTGGAGTAAAGCCACTTAGCTCAGATTTCATTATTTTCCTTACTTTCTTGTATCATCCACAGAGTGAACAGGGTCATAACTCTTGTATGAGGTGAAGAAGAATGGGAAGCCACTCACTTCCTGGATATAATGCAGTCTCCTTAGCAAACAACTTAGGCCTGATAGATCCAGTTTTCCTGTTAAAGCTCAGCTTTCATGGGCAAGGCTGCCTGCTTAGGATGCGGCTTGTCTGATTTTGTTGAAATATTAGACAAGACACTCATTTATCTAATGGTGCTGCCTACTTGATTCTCTGTGCCAGTGAAAACTTTGGCCTATAAACTGCTCTCCCAGGAGCCTCCATTATTAGACAGAAAGGTTCTAAATCTGAAATATGTTACTTTCATTTAATGGAAGTCAAATGAGAAAACTCTGCCATGGAGAAATTATAGATGGTTTATCATGACATTTCTACTCTAAAGTTGTTGAGCAAAACATTCTATAGAAATTGAGCTCATCAAAATTGTCCAATATGTTGTGCATTAAAGAAGTGAGTCAGATTTACATCAAAACCAAGTATTTCCATTCTGCTCTCACTTTTAGTTTAAGACTGGGAACTACTGGCAAATGAAGGAGACAATACAAGAGTGACAGCAGAAAGGATACAAAGATTGTCATCAATCTGCCTTTAGATTTTAAAAATAAATGCTTTTAACTACCCTGGATTTGATTACCTCAGCTTATACTTTGGCTTTACCATGTAATATGGAAGATCATGCCTTGTGTTTTTTTTTTCTTTTCTTTTTCTTTTCTTATATTTTTATCTGTGAGTATAGGAAATGTAGTAGTACCTGCATCCCTGGCTATATAAGAATATAAAGTGCCAAACTGGTACTTTTACAGCATGTGTGTAGTGTGTTAGCTATTAAATATGAGCCTTAATAAGCTATAGAATCTACTCTTAAAAAGTTAAACCCAGATTTTAGAAACAATTCACAGCTTTTAACCCTAAAGACGCTGTTTTCTTTGCTGGGCATGTCTTATTGGTGTTATTATTATTTATTTATTTATTTTTTGCTATTTCCTCTGACCTCTCCCCTGTTCTCAGATTGAGAATGTCCAGAAACCAAAACTTCCATTTCAGGAGGTAAATCTTATCTATTTCTCAGCATGTTAATGCAAAACGAGTCACATTCATAATTCACTGCCCTTGGCTCCTTCACCCAATTTAACTTAGGTTATGAATGAAAACTTTGGCCGGAATTCGGAAGTGCATTTGGCAAAGATCAATTTTAAGAAGCTGTCATCTGCTAAAAGCCAACCAGTGTCAAATCCATGACAGATACAGGAAATAGAACAAATAGAAGTTTCCTAGATAGAAAGTGTAAAGTATCCTGAATTTATTCTTCACAAATTATGGTTATACATAGCAATTGCAGCTGTTCTGATGCTTACTTGATTCCATATCTGAAAAGGGAATTTGTTAGCTATATGATTATCTAACAAAACTGCTATGCTAGAATATACTTTAAATGAACTGTATCTATTTTTTCTACTGTCATTTTATTTAATAAAACATTCCTTTTTATAATTACTTAATAAATATTAAAGTGACTTTAGAATGTACAATGTATTGAAATCACTACCAATGCGTCTTGTAATTTACTTTAGAAAGAAAAAAAAGCAAAGGAAGAGTATTGAGAATATGAGAATACTCATTCCCAGTACTGTTTTACTTTCCTCAAACAGCATCCTGTTTCAGTTGTGAAAATGTATTGAGATTTTAATTTGGACTTGATCTCACAGCTTGTACATATTTGCCTTTTGAATTCCAAGAACAATTTTTATATTCTTATTTTGAGTAACATTTTTTTTAGAGGATAGAAGTTAATTGATTTTTTTGTTACCATAGAAGAACAAACTACAATATAAGATGCAGGATAAATATGGATGCTGTCCTGACAAGAGCAGATGTTTTATTCTAGAACACACCCAAACTCAACGTTTAAGAAAACACATGTCAGAAACCATAAGGTAACTAAGACACACTCTTTCTAAATCACCAATCACATCATTGTCTTTACTGATAAACCACAACACTAGTGGTATCATTTCTTACTTTTATATGTTTCTGTCTCCAAAATATTGCTGAGCTCCTTGAAGGCAGATTGTTCATACCACCATTTCTGATTTTTTTTTAAATAAACATGTTTTGTGTTATCATTTGGGAACATTTTCAATTAAACTTCTCTTACCTTTAGTAACATTCTCATTTCAGTGATGATTTTAGTTTATTGCTTTCTTTTGAAAATTATTTGAGGATACAGAATGGCATCAAATTTCCCAATGGTGAGTGTGCTATGTGGAATTTAAAAGTTTAATAAGTCTATCTTAGTCAATTAAAGTCAAAATATACTGGATCTCTAGCAATTGACAGAGAGTATGTTAGGAAATTTACTTACACATTGTCTTAGTTGCTTTTCTACTATTGTGAAGAGACACCATGACCAAGGTGAATTATACATGAAAAATTTATTGGGCATATGGTTTCAGAGGGAGAGCACATGACCATCATGGCAGGGATCATGGCAGCAGGCAAACAGACCTTTTGCCAGAGCAGTAGCTAAGAGCAATATCCTTATTCATAAACACAAAGCAAACAGTACTAACTAGCATGAGCTTTTGAAACCTCATCTCCAGTGACACAGTTTCTTCAGTGAGGCCACACCCCCTAATCCTTCCGAAGAGTTACACCAATTGGGGACTAAGTATTCAAGCATATGAGCTATGGAGCCATTTTCATTCAGACCACCATATTCTACTTCCTGACCTCCATGGGGTTGTAGCCATCTCATAATGAAAAATGTATTTGGTCCCATAGTCTTTCATAGTCTTAAGACTAGTTAAAAGTCTAAACTCTTCTCTGAGACACAAGATAATCTTTTAAGTATAACTCCCTATAAAATCAAACAGCAAATTACCTAATTTCTACTTACAATGGCCCAGAATATATATTATCGTTCTAAAAGAGAATAATGAGAGCATAGTATGGAAATATTGGACCACATCAAGATGGAAATCCAAAGAGCAACTTCCAAATCTTGTAGTTTTGTGACTCTTCCCTTCTGGCTTTGCTGACTACAACACACTTCTCTATCCTGTACTCAGTCCACTCCCTTTATGGAGCTCTCTATTGGGAGATATTTCCCAGCACTGGTATCTCTACCACCTTTGAGTCTCCAACACAAACCAAGCTTTACTTCTACAGATTCACACATTGGCCTCTCTGGGTCTGCATGCAGGGACTCCCCTGTCACAGGTTTGGCCTTAGCAAATTTTTTTAACCTCAAAGAAAGATTTTAAAAGCCCTTTACTCCTCTATTCTTCATGAATCTAAGGCCAGAACCATCACATGCCCAATGTTACCAAGGTCTACTGCCTGCTTATGATGAAGCCTGGCTTCCTCTTTGAATTAAATTTATATAATATTTGTTTTGTTATTGATTTTATGAACAGATAATCCCTTAGGTCTTTTTTTATTTTCATCAAGGTGGAAACTTTTCTGGTGGAACATTGCCCTAAGGGCAAATATCTGAAGATAGCTTAATATAAGCTTCATACACTGCTATTTTGACTGACGTTAATCTTAGTTTTTCCCTGATGATATTATCAGAAAACAAAGATTTTTATAGCTGGACACATTTAATACATCGACTTTCCACATTCAGAATTCTTAAGCAAATTTTTTTGAAGACAAGCATATTCATTTTATTTGTTTATTCATTTATCCATTTAAAATGCTTAATGTTTATAATGTGCCATATACTACCTTATTTATTATTAACCAATAACAGTGCAAAGTAAAGATTCTTGGTCTCCAAACACTACTTAAAATTACTACATTTCATGCATTTGAGGTTATCATAGAAGGCAACATGACTTAGTCACTATTCTATTTCTGTGAAGAGATACCATGATGAAGAAAACTCTTTTTTTTATTTTTAAGGCATTTTTATTAGATATTTTCTTCATTTACATTTCAAATGCTATCCCCAAAGCCCCCTATACTCTTCCCCTGCCCTGCTTCCCAACCCACCCACTCACCCTTCCTGGCCCTGGCATTTCCCTGTACTGGGGCATATGATCTTCACAATACCAAGTTCCTCTCCTCCCATTGATAGCCGATTATCCTCTGCTACATATGCAACTAAAGACATAGCTCTAGGGGTATTAGTTAGTAGGACCCTGATATAGCTCTCTTGTGAGGCTATGCCAATGCCTGGCAAATACAGAAGTGGATGCTCACAGTCATCTATTAGGTGGAATACAGGGCCCCTAATGAAGGAGCTAGAGAAAGTACCCAAGGAGCTGAAGGGGTTTGTAACCCTATAGAAGAAAGCTCTTATAAAGGAAAACATTTAATTGGGGGTTTGCTAACAGTTAACAGTCATCCATTATCATAATGGTAAGGAGTTAGTGGCAGGAAGGTGTGATGTTGGAGAAGTAGCTAAGAGCTTCAACCTGATCCATATACAGAGACAGAGATAGATAGATAGATAGATAGATAGATAGATAGATAGATAGATAGATAGACAGACAGACAGACAGATAATCAGCCTGGTGTGGGCTTTTACAACCTCAAAGCCTACCCCCCCCCGTGACATACTTCCTCCAAAAGTGCTATACCTCCTATCCTTTATAAATAATGCCACTTCCTGGTGACTAAGCATTTAAATGGATGAACCTATGTGGACCATTCTTATTAAAACCACCTCAAACAGTGATGCTCATGTATACAAACTGCCTTTGTGGCAATAGTGTCTTCTCTGAATGATAAATATTAAAGCAAGTGTCATCTATAGTTTTATAGTAAGGAGACTAGAACCAGAGACATGAATTTCCTCAAAGACATATAGCTTTGAAAGTGAGACAGATTTCAAGTTTGCAACTAAGTGATTGCAGGATCTTGCTTTTCCTGCTATATATTGGTTACCATTAGTAACATATTAATATTATCTAAATTTCTACTTATATATTACAACAAGGTAATGAAATATGACATATGATATGATATAATTTTCCCATTATTACTACACAATTTTCCTTTGTTCCTATAGAAAGACGTACAATATAACTTGTGGATTAACTGAGCATACTTGCCTTACTTTTAACTCAAATATTCTGTGTAATGTTCTTTGTAAGATTCTGACAGAAGAAATTTTACCATCATAGTAATTAGGATATCATTTAGTATGTAAAGATAAGTAATATAAGTAAAACACTGCTTATTATCATTTGTTCAATTACTCATTGTTTACTGAAAGGTTATATTGTAGTCATTGTACTTATAACATGTGTATGTTTGTACTTACCCTAGAGACAGAAACATCTATGTCACCTAGAAAAAGTGAAAAATATTGTAACATTAAAAATTGTAACATACTTTACTATATCAACAGGTGAATGAACTAAATGGAATCAATACATTGCCTGTAATTTAAAATCAACAAGCATATACAGGAAAAACAAACAAACAAACAAAACGCTGGCCAAAATTCTCAACAATTTTTAAGGCAAGATTTTAGTAAGATAAAGACAGAAATCAACTTCTTTATAAAAGGGTGTCTAAAATAATTTCTAATAAAAAATTAAACCTAGTAATAGGATGAGTTCATCAACTCTTTTTCATAGCTAGGAAACAATAAAACTGTCTTGATACCACCATTTCAGCTGTCAGTCCTTATGCCTTAGCAGTTCTAGGCATATCAGTAAGAAAAACTAAAAATAAATAAAATGCCTGGGATTAAAAAGAAAGATATAAAGATATAATGGATTTTATAATTATCTTGAATAAATACTAATATGGCAGTTGAGTAAGGGTGTTATTTGGAAGAGCAATACATAAAAATTGTTTTAGTCTTGTACAACCACAAGTTATAATGTAGTGAGAATTTAACAAAACTGATTAATGAATCAAACATGGTCCGTATTTTTTTAAATAAATGAAATGTTACAGTATGCTGTAGTGAACATATAACCTCTAAAATCTCCACATGATAACACAATATGGATTAATATATTGTTCTAATTTCAATTAGTATCAGCCTTCTGGCTTCCTGTCATAGTTTATAACTCAACCCTGTATTGAGAGACCAAAACTTTTGGGTTCAGACTCTATCATAGAGAACCTAATTTCTAAAGTTGAATTCAAGTTAACCAACAGGCCAGTACCTAGCATCAGTTTCTAGGCTAACCCCCTCCCCCCGCAACAAGACCTGTGTCTAACACCAGTTTCCAGGTTAATCCCCAACAAATCTGCACCTCCAGGTTACAAGCCCACCCCTGTCACTTTACTTCCTAACCATCACCAATCAAAGGGAAAACAGAAGTTAAGTTTATGGTTTGGCTCCCAGCAACAACCAATTATGTTAAAGGCCATAACAGCACCCCAATCAGATGTGTATCGGCCTTCTTGACTGTATGAATGCTTGCCTAAAACTAGGGTCAGGGCTTCACCTTTCAGCTGTGTCCGGGTTACAACAGTGTCATGACTCAGGATTCCTGTAAGTTCTAAGATTCTGGTAAGGATATCTGGAATATGTAAACAGTTATGGAAGGGGGAGAAAGAATAGAGGAAAAAATTGGCTCATAACTACTTAACCACCCCAATTTATTTTCAAAAGAGCACCGGAAATGTAGAGCCGAATATGGGCATTCGATAGATATTATCTGTCTCTGACCAAAAAGAAAACCAAGCAAACAAAATAAAACAAAACAACCAAGAAAAATAAACCCAAAAAGACATATTTAAGAAACATAACAGAAATCTCAATAAAAAGCATTATATTCCATGTTCATGGAAAAGAAATTAGGATACAAGTAGGTGAAATTTCAATGAAAGGTCACAAGGAATTTTATTTATTTATATTTATATTTTTGATTGTTTATTTACATCCTAAATGCTGCCCAACCTCCCATCACCCATCCTTTTTGATTTTGAGAGATGACCCCCCCCCGTGTCTCCCCCTTCCTGATCCACCATGGTGCATCAAGTACCTGCAGAATTAGACGAAGATTAGATCCGGATTAGGTTAAGATTAGTTAACACTGTTGGTCTTCCTGGAAAATCAAAAGGAATTTTGTACATGATGTATGCAATTTGACAAGCTGATCCTTAACTTATATTATGGAACAAACCATCAAAAATGGCTGAAAAATAATTCAAACTGATACATATTTACCACACTGTACAAAAATTAAAGTCCAAATGGATCAAAGAACTCAAAAGAAAACAAAATATACTGAAGCTAATAGAAGAGAAAGTAGGGAATAGCCTTGAATACATTGATACAAGCGTGAACTTCCTGAACAAAACACCAATAGCTCCAGCACTATGACAATAAATGGGACCCCATGAAACTGAGAAGGTCCAGTAAGGCAGAGGACACCATCAATACGACAAAACAACAGTCTCAGAATAGGAAAAGAAGTTCACCAACCCCATATCTGATGAAGAGCTAATATCAAAATATATAACAACTCAAACAACTAGATACCAATACACCAAATAATCTAATTAAAATGAGGTGTAGACCTAAACAGATAATTCTCAACAGAAGAAGCTCAAATGGCTGAGAAACACTTAAAGAAATGTTCTTTATCCATAGCTACCAGGGAAATGCAAATAAAAATGACTTTGAGCTGGGCAGTGGTGGCACACGCCTTTAATCCCAGCACTTGGAGGCAAAGGCAGGCAGATTTCTGAGTTTGAGGCCAGCCTGGTCCACAGAGTGAGTTCCAGGACAGCCAGAGCTATACAGAGAAACCCTGTCTCAAAATAAAATAAAATAAAATAAAATAAAATAAAATAAAATAAAATAAAATAAAATAAAATAACTTTGAGATTCCATCTTACACCTGTCAGAATCACTAAGATCAAAAACATGAGTGGCAGCTCATTCTGGCAAGGATGTGGAGGAAAGGAGGAACAGTCCTCCATTGTGGTAGGAGTGCAAACTACTCTGGAAATCAATATGGTGGTTCCTCAGAATGATGAGAATCAATTTACCTCAAAAGCCAGCTATACCACTCTTGAACATATACCCAAAGGATGCTCCATCCTACCAGAAGGACATTTGCTCAACTCTGTTCATAATAGCTTTATTAATAGTAGTCAGAAATTAGAAACAACCCATATGTCCCTCAACCAAAGAATGGATACAGAAAAGGTGATGCATTTACACAACGAAATACTATTCAGCTTTTTAAAAAAAATGACATCGTGAAATTTGCAGTCAAATGGATGGAACCTGGAAAGATGATGCATCCTCAGTGAGGTAACCAAGACCCAGAAAAAAAAAGCTATGTACTCACTAATAGTCACTAATAGATGGACATTAGCTGTTAAGTAAAGAACAATTATGCTACAATCCACAGGCCTTTTGCGTTTAAGTGACCAGGAGGACTTAAGGAGGGAGGCATGGATCTTCCTGGGAAGGGGAAATAGAATAGATTTCAAGGTTGAACTGTGGGCAGGTGCAGATGGGAACAGGAAAGACAAGGTGGGCATGCATGGGAGAAATGAAGGAAGAAAGTAATGGAAGAGGTAACTGGAATTGGGAGGAATTTGGGGTGTGATGTTAAAATCTAGTGCAAGGGAAACTCTCTGGAATCCATGCAAATGTCTAGAGCAAAATCTCCTGGTAATGGGAGATACAAAGCCCAAACTGGCCATCTTCTACAACAAGGCAAAGCTCCTAGAACAGCAACCCAGCCTCAAAACCTTTAACCTTTCACCTTTCACCGTCCTACCTGTAATGAGCCAGGGTAATGGTGGCCCTGAACTTGTGGGTGTGGCCAACTCACTACTGGTTCAACTTGATGCCCATTTCACAAGAGGGAGCCTACCCCTGATCTGTCTGGATGGCCAGGAACCAGAGGATGGATAGCCCAGAGAGCCAGGATAGAACCAACACAACTGGTTTAAAAAAAAAAAGTTAATGAAATGATCCTTAATGATATTCTGTTATACTCAGATCAGTGCCTAGCATAATAATTACCAGAGAGGCTTCACCCAGCAACTGATGGAAACAGATGCAGAAACCCACAATCAAACACCAGGTGGAGTCAGGTGAACCCCACTGAAGAGTCGGAAGGAAGAATTGTAGGAACTAGGAAGATACTAGGAGAATACAACCCACAAAATCACCTAAGCAGGTCTCATATAGCTCACAGAAACTGAAATGACAACATGGACCCTGTATGGGTCTGCACTTTGTCTTCTGTATATACCTTATGGTTGTTTAGCTTGATGTTCTTGTGGGATGCCCAAAAGTGTGTGTGTGTGTGTGTGTGTGTGTGTGTGTGTGTGTGTGTGTGTGTGAAATCTCTGTCTCTTTTGCCTGCTCTTGGGGCACTTTTCCTCTTACTGGGTTCCCACATCCAGGGGTGATATGAGGATTTACGCCCAATCTTATTGT
Source organism: Mus pahari (assembly GCF_900095145.1). Taxonomy (NCBI): domain Eukaryota; kingdom Metazoa; phylum Chordata; class Mammalia; order Rodentia; family Muridae; genus Mus; species Mus pahari. Next base: position 97,792,930 of record NC_034613.1, read on the forward strand.
GTCTCGTTAGGTTGTTTGGAAACAGAGGAGGAGTTGATCTAGTGGAGAGCAGAAGTTGGGGGAGGGGCAGCAAGGAGTGCAGGGAGGGAAAACTGCAGCCAAGATGTAATATATGAGAGAATAAGAGCTACTCAGCCATTAAAAATGCTGAATTCATGAAATTCTTAGGCAAATGGATGGAACTAGAAAATATCATCCTGAGTGAGGTAACCCAGTCACAAAAGAACACACATGGTATGCATTCACTGATAAGTGGATATTAGCCCAAAAGCTCTGCATACCCAAAATACAATTCACAGACCACATGAAGCCAGAGAAGAAGGAAGACCAAACTGTGGGTGCTTTGGTCCTTCTTAGAAAGGGGAACAAAATACTCATAGGGAGGAAATATGGAGACAAAGTGTAGAGCAGATACTGAAGGAAAGGCCATCCAGTGACTTTCCCACCTGGGGATTCATCCCATATACAGTCACCAACCCCAGACACTATTGTGGATGCCAAGAAATGCTTCCTGAAAGGAGCCTGATATAGCTGTCTCCTGAGAGGCTTTGCCAAACCTGACCAATACAGAGGTGGATGCTCACAAACAACCATTGGACAGAGCACTGGGTCCCCAGTGGAGGAGTTAGAGAAAGGACTGAAGGAACTGAAGGGGTTTGCAGTCCCATAGGAAGAACATCAATATCAACCAACCAGACCCCTGAGAGCTCCCAGGGACTAAGCCACCAACCAAGGAGCACACATGGCTCCAGCAGCATATGTAGCAGAGGATGGCCTTGTCAGGCATCAATGGGAGGAGAGGTCCTTGGTCCTTTGAAGGCTCAATAGATGCCCCAATGTAGGGGAATTGAGGGTGGGGAGGCGGGAGTGGGTGGGTGGGTTAGAGGAAAACCCTCATAGAAGCAGGGGGAGAGGGAATGGGATAGGTTGTTTCTGGAAGGAAGGGAAACTGGGAAAGGGGGTAATATTTGAAATGTAAATAAAGAAAATATTCAATTAAAAAGAAAAAGCTAAGAGCCAGACATGGTGGCATACGCCTTTAATCCCAGGACTTGGGAGGCAGAGGCAGATGAATTTCTGAGTTTGAGGACAGCCTGGTCTACAGAGTGAGTTCCAGGACAGCCAGGGCTACACAGAGAAACCCTGTCTCGAAAAACCAAACCAAATCAAACCAAAATAAAAAAACAAAAGATGAAAAACAAACAAAAAAACCTACAAAAAAGCTAAAAGAGAAAAAGAGACAACTTTGAAGAATACAGTGAAGTTGCTCAGCCTCCCAGGTTTCAAACTATAAAAGTTATATTAGTGAAAACGTTTTAAGTGTACATGAATAAAAACCATGCAATATCATTGAATACAAAGTCCAGAAACAGTGTTTTATGCATATAGGCATGAAATATTTAATAATTACAGTACTTCAGATATCTGTGAAAATTAAACTAGTTAAAAAACTGGGGAAATGTAATATACATGTAGAAAACATGACAGCGTTTATTCTCAGCATTCAGGAGGCAGAGACTAAGAAAGCTCTGTGAGGTTGTGTCCAACTTCTTCATCTACACAGTGAATTTCACATCAGCCAGGAATTGGGAGTGAGACTCTTTCTCAAATTTTTTAAAAAGGCTATGACAATTTTAAATCTTAAGTAATGCTTACAAATAAATTTCAGGAAATTCAAAGAATTAGACATGGGAAAACATGTAGATCATTAAGTTCATGATACTGAGTGGGGAGGACTTTCCAAAACAATATGCAAAGTTGAAAAGCTATAAAGGAAAATAGTAAACAACTTGGCTACATCAAAATAAAAATCTTGGGGATAATAAACCACAACACAAGCAAGTTAAAAGTCAGACAGGAAAATCTATTTGCAACAAACATAATAGAAACATAACATTCTGAGTATAAAAAAGTACTCAGTCATAATAGTAGTGAAACATTAAATGAGACTCTACCGAGGAACTAAGTCAAAATTACCAATAAACACATGCCTAGATGCCTAAGAAACAGGGAAATGGAATGTAAAGAAGTATGATATAATTTTGATTCATCATATATCAGATTGATAGGTAAATCCTGAAAGAATATATATATATATATATATATATATATATATATATATATATATATTCAGCATTTAACCTGAAAGTATTTCTCAGATACGTGTATGAACAGATATCTACGAGAGGTTGACTTAATAACTGCTTGAAATAGTCACAGAAATAGAAGCAATTTGTTCCTGTTATTTTCTTTGCCTTCATCAATTCTTTTGGCTCAACTTTCAGCATATTATACAGCCTCCTCTTTGTTTTCCTTAGATCATTTTCTTTCCTTTAGAGCAGTGTTCCCTATCACATGGAATAAAAAGATGCTGAATTTTAGGTTCTTTAGTCTTGGGCTTCTTGACTTCTTTGATTAAAGGATTTCTGATAATATAATTACAGATATCATTTCTTTAGAGAGCTTGAAAGCTTTTGGATTCTGTTAACTCCGTGAGGCCCCGACAGCACAGTAGTATCTGTTAGTCCAGAATTATCCTTCTCTCCACAAGCCATGCTGCTTCCTCCCTTGTTTTACAATAACCAATTTAAGGACATTCAGATTGCCCTCCACAACGCATCCATGAACATACTTGTGTTTAGAACAACTGTACTTCAGTTCTCTTGTCTATAATAAGAATGATTCTTATTTAATAGGTGCACAATGTCATGGGTCAAGATGCCATGTGTCATGAGAAAACTTGCTGATTATCACCAAACTGGACCACATGAACTTTCTGCTCTTTACCCAGAGCAGCCAATGACTGGAGCCATTCATTTCTCATAGAAGGTACAAAGTTTGTGTTCATTGTCCAAGTCAATGAGCTTCTGATAGCTGTTGGCTGGGAAGGAGATACTCAGCTTCATGTTGACACAGCTGAGCATCTAGGCAGTACCACATAAAGTAGCACATGACACATTTTTGATAAACAGACTTTTTACCCTACGATTTCTTGCCTGTTCAAGTTATAACACAAACATCTCTTAGCATTTAAATTTCCTTGGCTCCTCCTGGTTAAGTCTGAAGTACCAATTGCCACAGACACTTAGGGTACTTCCATGTATTTTAACCTGTATTGTATCAGTTACTGTTAGCTGGAGAGAGAAAATTCTGTAAATATGCATAACTGTGGAATGTGTAACAAATACTTTTTCACAGTGAAAGCTTGAATTTCACACATATGCTAATTATCTTGTCTCACAGCCATTTTGTGTATTTTTTATACCATTTACTTCATAAAATATGATGTGGAGGCTGTGCAATTCTACTTATTTCAAAGGAGAACCCGTGTATTTTACTTACTGACTCTTTTGATAGGATCTTAATAGTTACCACTTCTCAACTAGCAAATTAAAATAAACCACTAACATCAGGTTACTAGAAAATATGTTTGGTTCACTATCAATTCTCTAGCCCAAGTACTACGGGAGCCCTTTCAGAGAGAACAGTGACCTGCTAATTAGGAAACAGGAGCATAATGTTGTCTCTGTTTTTATTCTTAGGACAACAATGCCACCTTTCACCAGAGTGTCTTTATATGTACAAGGAACTTTGCTAAGTATTTCGCAGGAATTTTCATCAGATCCAACCATACCAAAAATCATTCACAACAAGTACTACCATGATTCCCTTGCAACATATAAAGAAACTGAAAGCCAGAGACTGAAAGGGCTTGCTAAGAGTTTCAGTGAACAAGTGACAGCATCAGGATTCAAATTCAGATTTGACTTCAAAGTCTTAGGCCCTCAGTTCCCCCAAATACAAAAGCAAGATATTTTGTCTGTTAAGATTTCCTCCATCTTTTCACTTTCACAATTTTTAGTTATTTAAAAATTATTTTAATTCTTTAAGAATTTCACACAATATATTTTGATCATATTAACCAGCCAATTCCCCTTTAACTACATCCAGAACTACCCCTACCTCTTTACTCTCTCCAAACTTCATGTCATTTTTTTCTTAATAATCTACCAGTTCCAATTTGTGCTGTCCATTTACTCATGGGAATGGTGGTCTACCAGCAACCATTCTCTTAAAAAAGAAAAATCTGTCTTTCCCTTCCCTGAAGCTATCAACTTTGAACAGCTCTTCAGTTAGGCCTACGGGACTAATGAGTGCATTTGCTGTCCATACTAGACTGGCTTGATGATCCAGAGACATCTACAGCTGTTCTGAGTTAAATGGGTGCAGTTTTTAGAACAGTAAATTACACTTCATTTCCTTTGGCTTTCTATCACAGATGATTTGAGATATGGTTTTGAATGAATACTTTGACATTTTTTTTTCTGTCAATAGGTTCTTTTAACATTTTATTTCTACGTATATGTGTGTCTCCTTTATCTTGTTACTATGGCTTAATATTATTACTGAGTACCAAGAATGGGAAGGCAGGGATGTTGAAGGACTACCATGAATACTCAAACATTCCATCTAGAGAGGGCATAGCTCATAGCTTTATTTATCAACCTCAATTCTTTCTTTACTTCTTTATTTTTATTATTTTCTTTATTTATATTTCAAATGTTATCCCAAAAGTTCCCTATACCCTCCCCCCTGCCCCTGCTCCCTTACCCACCCACTCCCACTTCTTGGCCCTGGCCTTCCCCTCTGCTGGGTCATATAAAGTTTGCAAGACCAAGGGGCGGACCTCTCTTCCCAATGATGGCCAATTAGGCCATCTTCTGCTACATATGCAGCTAGAGACAGGAGCTCAGGGGGTACTGGTTAGTTCATATTGTTGTTCCACCTACAGGGTTGCAGCCCCCTTCAGCTCCTTGAGTACTTTCTCTAGCTCCTCCATTGGGGACCCTGTGTTCCATCCAATAGATGACTGTGAGCATCCACTTCTGTGTTTGCCAGGCACTGGCATAGCCTCACAAGAGGCTGCTATATCAGGGTCCCTTCAGCAGAATCTTGCTGGCATGTGCATTAGTATCTGGGTTTGGTGGCTGATGATGGGATGGATCCCCGGATGGGGTAGTCTCTGGATAGTCCATCCTTTCATCTTAGCTCTAAATTTTGTCTCTGTACTTATATCTTTTCATGGGTATTTTGTTCCTTATTCTAAGGAGGAATGAAGTATCCACACGATGGTCTTCCTTCTTGGTTTTCTTGTGTTTTGCAAAATGTATCTTGGGTATTCTAAGTTTCTGGGCTAATATCCGCTTATCAGTGAGTGCATATCTAGTGACTTCTTTTGTGATTGGGTTACCTCACTAAGGATGATATCCTCCAGATACATCCATTTGCCCAAGAATTTCATAAATTTATTGTTTTTAATAGCTGAATAGTAGTACTCCATTGTGTAAATGTACCACATTTTCTGTATCCATTCCTCTATTGAGGGACATCTGGGTTCTTTCCAGCTTCTAGCTATTATAAATTAGGCTGCTATGAACATAGTGGAGCATGTGTCCTTATTACCAGTTGGAAGATCTTCTGGGTATATGCCCAGAAGAGTATCAACCTCACTTCTAACTCTATGTATTAGTCATTCATATACTTCACATTTCCAGATGATATTCCTTTCTTCATTTTAGATACTGACTTATTTAGGCAGTTTTTCCATCTGTCTTCCACAACCTAAAATATCCATAAGGCATTTTCAATTATGTAGCTTTACCACATACACATATAGAACTTTCTATAAGCTAGGGAAACCAACCATAAGAAATGTAAGTGCTGGATAACAGTCTATCTGCACTTAATGTATTGATAGGTACTGACAAACTACCCCTCATATGAAAAAGCCTAATTTATATACTGATATGTGAGTGGTTTTCCTCATATTCACCATTCTTTTCTACCATCAGTCTTATAAACTCTGCCAAGTCTACCCCCATGCTGGTATAGTTTCCCTTGAGTACTGAGGTGGGGGGTGGGTGGCACTATTATTGTATGGGTCTAAAATGTTCAACATTTGCAAGTTTTTTATTATTTGAAAACCCCATAGATTTAAACAATGCATTTTGATCATATCCTTCTACCACTATGGCCCTGTTGGAACATGGTCCAGGAATGAAGTCTTGTGAGAATTCTGAGTGCTTGTGAGAAGAAAGCAAATAGTCTTAGGATCTCAGTTTCCTGACAAGACAGTATTGTTCTTAGGCTGGGTTTTCATGCTCCTCCCAGGTGTTACGTATCAGGAGTGTTTACTTTTGAGTACTCCTTGCTGCTTGGTGGTGGTATTCAATTTAATGTTAAAACCATACTTTTTATGCCTTTATGGAAAAACACGTTTTTGACACGTGTGACTTATTTTTGTGGTTGTATACAACTTGAAATCGAGGATTTTACTCATGTGATTTCTCTTAACTCTCAGAGTATAAACTGTCTGATGCTTGATGCATGAGACTTTAGTTCACCTTATTTATCAACTCCATTCTCCCAGGTGTCACCATGTCCAGATCAGTGACACCTCCAACTTCTTGCTTGTTCCCACACTCCATTTTGTGCCCGTTTTTATGTCGCATCCTCTTTTTAAATTCAATAACCCTGTGTCCAATTAGTGTTGTTTATCTCCTCATGCATATGGGTCAGAACTTTTAAAGTATTATTGGCATATTCATAACAATGCCAAAGTAGTTGATTTTATCCTTATACCTTCTAGTAAGTATAGCTTTTGACTCATCAAAGAAGCATCCTTTTGCAACATGCAGAGTCTATTACAGAGATCTACAACTTCCAGGCTAGGTAGGGATACATAGTGAAATCCTGCCTAAAATCGACAACAAACAAAAACCCAACCAACCAACCAACCAACCAAGTTTCATTCTACTCAAGAGAAACTTATATTAGTAGTTCTTAAAAACCCAAGTTTCTCATATGTATTAAAATGGGGATAGAAAATCAAGAGCTGGTATTAATTTCAAGCTCTATCAATAATCTTCTGATGACCCAATATACTGCTGCTTTTGGATCATACATGAAAATCCAGAATATGGCTATCTAGTGCTGCTTTTCCATCAGTGAGAGTGGACATGACTAGTTAATTTCCTACTTCAGTGGTGTCTGAAACCTAGACGAGTCCTGAGGAAAAAGTCTCAAGGAGACTCAGCCTCCTGGAGTCCTGGCTAGTGTGGTGTATGCTCTCTTTCAATATTATTAATGCCTTTAAAGATTGAATTTTTACCACTAGTGTTCCAACGTCCTAAAAATTCCTTAAAGTCAGTGTTCCAAAGTCCTGAAAATTCCTTAAAGCCACGAGCTTGGAATTCAACGAGAAGATTACCTATTCATTAACATTCTAATTCACTTCTAGTAAAGACTGGTGGTGAAACTGATTAAGCATCAAAATGACCAGAGCCAAGCTCAGGGCAAAGCTTACCAAGGCCTAGGAAATAGGGGGGTTGTGGTATTGAACCCCCCCCAAAACAGGTTTTTCTGCTAGGCCCAAAGGTACAGCATAATCAAGGATTTACTGGGGGGCCCTGACAGTGGGGTTTAACTATTGACTAGCCTTGCACCTGGCTTCCTCCTCAAGCTGTCTGGTACCACCTCCTGGTCTTTTGTCCTTTGTTTTGTGTCATTGTATCTGCAGATGTATCCTACCCCCCCCCTTTTCTTGTTTGTTCTGTATTTAAGATGTGATGCTCATTTTTATCAACACATTCTCTCTCTCTCTCTCTCTCTCTCTCTCTCTCTCTCTCTGGACTGTCACTCCGCTGCTGAATCCTTGCTCACCTGCAACCAAGAGAACGTCCCACAGATTGGGGACCCAAAGCGAGGTCCGTCTGTGGCATCTTACCTTGTACAAAGTGGATTTACACAAGCAAGTTCTATTAGCATTAATAGAAGTTATGAGAAACTTTTTTTTACAATGACAGACAAAAAGACTCTAGTCTATCTACTGAGATTCAAGTACTAATGACTGATTGCCTGTCAAATGCTCCTAAGAGTCATCATCATCAGAAAGAATGGACAGGGCAACTTTCAGGGCAAGGAATTCTCAATGAAGCCCACAGCAAAACTGCAGTAATGGAATATATAGCCTTTGAAATGTGACTTGGGATGCCAAGTGTTAAACTGCTTGGTGCTTTAAACTGCTATCATTAAAGACAATTCAAACATATCAAAGCACTTTTTTAAAGAGTGTGAATATTCTATGAGCAGCTCCAAGGTGCTTGAAGGATAACACAGCTACTTGTTTAAAAATTCAATTAACCTTAGCTTTCGAAAACTTGATTTATTAATAATCTCACAGATAAATTGCCAGTTTCACAAGAGTTCTGGTTTGCTTCTGAATATGTTCTATTTCAGCAGCTTCATGTACTACTTGAAGTTGACAGAAAATATCAGTATTCTTTGATTATTTCATTTAAGGAAAACCATAGCTTAATGAATTATTTCTGCATATAAAGAACAGAAGCAATCATCTTTCTTGCTGTAAATAAGCTGTTAGAGACTCAAATCCCTAAGAGAAAAAGCATTTCCAATTTTCATCTCCAAACATGGAAAACCATTTTGAATTTACTTTGTCTAAGATGTGGAAGCAAGGTGTAGGAGATCAATGCATTGTAAAGTCATTGCTTATGCTTTACAGCTTCTGTACCACTAATCTCAGGATAAAGTGCCATCTGCTTTTGCTTGATAGTGACATTAATACTGGCATCTAGAACATTTTGCTATGCAAATCAAAGAAACGCAAAATTTGATAGCTTTCCTTACAAATTTACCACAGTGGATAGGTAGATGCGTTGAAAATTAAAACACATGGCTGTCAACTATTTAAATATCAATATAAGAGCAGAAAACTAACTCGGATCCAAGGCTGTCTTTCAGTTCTTGGTATTTATACTTTTTAAGTGGTGTCTGGGATTATTATTTATAATAATCAATATACATTAAGTCACTCTCCTATTAAAGAATACTTATTAAATTATGATCAGTACATATGCACATACAGAGTTGACTACAAACTAAGGAAAGCTTCTATGAGGAGTGGAAGTACTAGATAGTGGGCTGCCTGCACTTAACATTCTAGCAGGCACAGTGCTATGTAAAGTCTCTACCATTGAGCTGTATCTCTAGCCCTATATACAAAATTCAAATATAAAAAAATAAGCCATTACAGTGGAAAAGCATTGAAAAGTCTTTATTTCCTCTGAAAATTCCCTGTTACAGTGTGCAAATTATTATATATTCATGCCTTTTTAAATACATAAGAACTTTTACTGAGCAAAAGACAAATTATTCAATACCAGTAGCACATCATAAGTAATTGCAAGAAAATGTTTTTTTTTTTAATTCCTTTAAATGATTGCTACTATTGGGAACTAGATAACAATACTAGGGCAGACAATTCTAGAAACAATCTTGCCAGTAGTTAATAATTATTAATAATTAACATTATAATTGTAGATATTATTTTAGAAATGTCCACTATTCTAGAAGTTACCCATGGCTATTTTATTATATAAAAATAGAAACTGACATTTATTATATATGCTTTCTTGGTCAGGCACACCAACTAGAAAACATTTACAAAAGCAACATAGGATTAGTTATTGGATCTTATCACTTAATGATATACCACTTTTGGTTTCCAGAAACAGGCATGCATATTTAAATACTTTCAACAAACAAGTAAAAAAAAATTTTTATACCAGCAACTCCAAAATTTAGAATTACTAAATGTTTGCATTATGTAAAACGGTAAACACTGTGTTGTAAGGTTTTACAACACAACCTTAAGGTTTGTTGTTGGTGGTGTTTTGAACTTAATACAGTAAAAACAAGTATTAGGCAATAATTAAGAAAACAAAAGAAAATGCTCTTCAAAGGGTTAGTATGACACTCTGAGGCAACAAGAAATAGATCTGTCTACAATTTTGAAAACAATTTTGTGGTATTTCAGCCATCATTAATCATATTCAGGAGCTTTAAGCATTTTAACAATATACTCAGTAAATGACCTGGAAGAGAGATTTTTTTTTTCTGATTGCATCAAAAGGATGAAAAAAGATACAGTGTGTGCTGGGCCATGAAATAAAAAATAGTTTCTGTATTGTTCTACAATGTACAGAGCTGCAGTGTCCAAAGGTGTCAAGTTATTCTAAGTATTCTAACCCTATCTAGCCTAAAAGTCTCCTTAGATAAATGTGCATGCTGCATATTGCAAAGTATAACATTTTTACTGGTGTGACATAACTGTGATTGTATTCCTACTTAACGTTCCCATCTAAGAGAAACTTTCATATTGCTGGTATGGAGAGGGAGGACCAGTACCTGATGCATTACAGGAGCGTACTTGGCATTTAGTGCATGCCCTAGGTGGGCTTCAGGAACCAACAGCTGACAGAAGAGCTGAAGCTTTGTGACAAAGTAGGTTATAAAGTGATTCTGTCCCTGATTTGCATGACATTATAAAAAGGAAAGGATACTCCAGAGGAGAGAGCTGTACAGTGGGAGGTACAGGCAAACCTGAGAGGAACAGCCTCGGAGTCTGGGACATTTTTCCCATTTTCTCAATCCAACTCCTTTTTCAAGGGTCAGCAAGAGCTACATTCCTTGGATTTTTACATTTCTTATGAATCTGTGCTGGGAGTTTTACCATCTCTGAAAGCTGGCCAGGTTAGGAACCAGCTGCACATGGAGAATTCTGTGCTTTTCCTTGGAGCCATGGCTCCCTGACTGGAAGCACTGGGTTTATTTATTATTTATTTATTTACAGGCAGTTCTAGGTCTAAACTATTGCTCAAGAAAGTAGACCATCAGAGCTTAGAGATATTTAAAAGTAGGCATCACAAATAGGTTTTCTGTCAAAGGATAGCCCTCATGTTTTTCCTGTAAAGTGTATATTACAGGTTATTAACTGCCACACTCTGTTCAGTTCTTGATGGTTTAGTTGCCAGAAGAGGAACATTAATTTATAGAGTATTCCTAAGACTTCAAGAACTACCATTCCACCTGTTATTAATGAGTTTAAGAAACAGACTGTGATCATGAGGTTGGTTTGATATTTTTCCACAGATCAATTAACAGGAAAGTTGCAAAACACTACTTTCCAGAGGAAGCATTCTAACGATAGCGCTGCATTGATCTTCATGACTGCTCTGCTATAGGAGGCATGTTTCACTTGCTATCTGGAGAAACTGAAGATAAGAAGTTTAACAATTTGCCTAATATTTTGAGTAACACAGCTATGATGAAATTAGTTCTGTGGATAAGAAGTTAGTGCTTCTGTTGACTCAGTACAATCATCCTATCAAATGTTTGCTTGTATTCTTCTGTTTCTTAATCTTTGAATTTTGGCCAATGTGTATGTGATTTACACCCAAATCACTAATTACTAAGAAATTAAAATTAGCAAAATGTCTAAACACCTTAGTATTAACATATTCAGCTTTTAACATAGAAAATAAAACCAACTTTTACTCCAAATATAGGCTCCTGGCCACTTCATGATAGTTTAGCTTTATTCTACTGTATTTACACATGCTTTTATCTGTTATATCATGCCCAGATTGAAAATATAATTCAAATAACCAAAATAAGTATGAGAGCTGACTCTCCAGATGTGGCTTTCAACAAAAAAGATCACAATTGGTGAACAAATTTATGTGTTCTACCACATAATTGTCAACGAAGCATTAGGACCCCTTTCACATCATAATACATTTCTGGGAATCAGTACATTTATATTTTTCACCTGCTAATCTCACAGGTTTGGTATGTTAAAACAGGCAAGTTAATGTGCTTTGTAAGTGTTTTATGTTTCTGGAAATGTCCTCTTTGAAGAAATTCCTTTTTTGGATTTCTGGAACCCGTTTCTTCTAATTTTTCCTAATAAATTGGTTGTTGCTTTTTGAAAGATTTCAAATATTCCTTCTATCAAGAAGACTGAGGGCGACAGGAATTTCCAAGGTAGAATGTTAAGTCTGATGCACACCCACTATTCAGAGGGCTCTTCCGGGTCTCCTAGGACTGGACTTTCCTTGGGAGTCTTTGAGTTGGTTTCTGGTATGACACTGGATTCTGAAACTTCTTGTTGTGAGCTGTCTCCATCAAGAATAATATCTTCAGGATTTGGCGGGGCTGGACAGAAGTCTTCATTTGGGCAGATTCGCTGGAAAACTGTTTCTGCCTAGCAAAGGATGTAAGGACAAATCAATTTTTGGATATCAGCAGCTTAAATATATGTGTATTTTTAGTGCTATCTAAATAAAAATAGTATCCTTAAAAATTAATGTAATCAGGTTTTAACAAATACATGTGACTGAGCTTAGAAGGACAGCATAAGAGAATAAAAAAGCAGACATGATGCTAATAATAAGCAAATAGTAAATGCGGCAAGTGACAATAATCCACCTTACAGCTAAATATCTGTGTCACAATAGGGAACTTCTACTCTTGGCAACTGGTGAGAAAGTAAAATGAAAAGGTGGTAAAAAAACATAAGGGTTTCCTATACTGCTTCAACTTTCTTCATAATGCACATACAAGATCCTCTATTTGGCTAAAACTTGACAATCTATAGCCCAAAGATCCAACCTAGACCACCTCTTGCTTTTGTAAATAAAGGTTTATTGGAACACAGTTGATATTGGTTTACCTACTATCTATAGCTGTTTTTTTCTCTTTTTTAAAAAAAAATTTATTTATTTATTATATATAAGTAAGCTGTCTTCAGACACTCCAGAAGAGGGAGTCAGATTTTGTTACAGATGGTTATGAGCCACCATGTGGTTGCTGGGATTTGAACTCCGGACCTTCGGAAGAGCAGTCGGGTGCTCTTACCCACTGAGCCATCTCACCAGCCCTGTTTTTTTCTCTTTAATGGCAGAGTTGAAGAGCTGCAATAAAGAGTACACAAGCTTTACAACCTAAATTATTCAGCATCTGAACACCTTCACCAGATGAGTTTGGTGGAAGGATAATTAACAGAAACTTTGTCTATGAATAATGTGTGTATATACAAGTGCTACAGCATACATGTAGAGGCTAGAAAACAACTTCTAGGAGTTGGTTTTCTACTTCTGACTTGGTTCCTAGAATTCAGATCAGAAGCTACAGATCAAGTATCACCAACAGAATACAAGAGATAGAAGAGAGAATCTCAGGTGCAGAAGGTACCATAGAAAATATTGACACTTCAGTCAAAGAAAATACAAAGTGTAAAAAGCTCCTAACCCAAAATATCCAGGAAATTAAGGACACAATGAAAAGATCAAACCGAAGAATAATAGGAATAGAAGAGGGCATAAAATCCTGCTCAAAGGGCTTTTTTGTCCAGGACATCCATTCTGTTTGTAGGGGTTCTTCCTCCCCTTTACTCCCTCAGAAACAGTTGCTAAATCGTGGGAGTGTCACTCTTTGTTTCTTAAACTCCATTCTTTTCCCAGTGACAAAGTTCCAGCATGCACCATCTGTTAAACTGGTGTACTCTGGCTCATATCATATTCCTTTCAGTAGGGTTTATGGAAAACAAAACTTTCTTTATGCCATTTCCCAGCTTAAAACCACCCTGTTACCTACAAGAGAAGATCCACAGTTGTAACTATTCCATGATAAAATCCTCCAGGCCTACCTGCTCTGCTCTTACCTGCTGTCACTTCTTCCAAGCCCTAGCTCTCCCATGGGTTGCATCACTAAGAAGCGGTTGTTTCAACTTTATAATGTTTATATCCTGTGCAGGACAAGATGCTATTCTCTCCACTGGTACCATCTGTCTGTCTGTCTTTGATTTGAATGGGGCATGTTCCTCATCTATCGTGTTTCACTGTAGAAGGTTTTCATTACCACTACATGTATTTGAACTGGTGGCTTCTAAGGACAGTTCAGGTAGGTAGCCAGATCAATGTGTGGGTCTTCTGTGTATTTGAAAATCATAAACTGTCACATATGCATACGAGAAAGTGAAACTATATACTCGGTCTCTATGCACTAACAAGAAAGAAAAAGTACAAAATTTCCAAATGCTAAAATGTAGAATTTTACTTGAAAAAGGAAAAATATTACAACTCTTCAGGGGCCTATATTTTCTACACAGACAAAGCCACAATAATATTTTGAGAACTTTCATGAATATCCTTATTCTGAAAGCAGAAGTTGCTAATAGTTGATTGAGATAACCACATGATGATATACTGGAATTAGCTAAATTTTTGCTGAACAAACTGGCAACTTACAAATATTACTGATTTTTTTTTAAAGAGGGCATATTTTTCCTCAAGTGATTATATGAAGCAACATGTTAATGAGCACACAAATGAAAATTAATGCTGTTTTCTTTATTATATTTCATGTAACATATAAAAGTTATCTTTTGTGATACAAATTACTGCAAATGACTGCCAGTTAACTGTAATCTTCTAGTATGCAGGATATAGATCACAAAAGCTCTTGCACTATAACTCCTTTTGTTTACTCAGGAAAAAAAATCAACCTAAGCTAATTGGTTAAAATCCCTATTTGAAAATTTCATCTTTGAAGGAAACGGGGTTACCAAACTATAAATGAGGTTATTAACTTAAGATGCAAATGCAAATCCCCATCCATGGACAAGAGTTGTCAATCCCTGCTCGTTTGACATCATTTAGGGCCTTGAATGATTTTCTAGAACCAATATTAGACTCTAAAGATGAAATATAAAATATGACCAAAGTCCAGACACTGTTCATAGCAATGCTTCTGTGATTACAAAACACTGTAAAAAACAAACAAAGTCACTTGGTACAAAAAGATTCTAGCTACTGGTGCGAATACAACTGAATCCATGTGCTGTTATAGTCATCCCCTCCCCACAAACCTCAGGGAACTGCAGAAGACTAGGTGGAAAGAAGATGGGGCAAATGGCTATGAAATACTATCTTTCAAGCAAGAAAGACACAGCCATGACAACCATGAACTCACAGCAGCTGTGTTCACAGAAGGTGGGCCCTCATAATTGTCAGGTATGGAAGGAGATGGGTCTCAGGGTGATCTACCACAGTGCTGAGCTACTGGAGGCAGAATATGCGCATGTATAGCTAGTAGTCCATGCTGTCCACATTAGTTTCAAACTTAAGAGTCACATATTTGGCTCTAATAAAACTATGTAAGGGCATTAAGCCAAATCAAAACTAGTAAATAAGGGGATGAGATAGTGTGTGTGTGTGTGTGTGTGTGTGTGTGTGTGTGTGTGTGTGATTATTGATAGCGTTAGCAAGGAAATTGCAATGAATAGATGAAGAGTAATCAGAATATGCAATATACATACATGAAATTATAAAAGAACAGAACTTACTAAAATACAAAAATAGTATTAAATTATCTACTTGCTGATTCAAACATGGATGTACCAAAAGCATCTGAGAAAAGTATACATGTTTGTCTCAAAACACACCTTCTCTTCTTTTCTTCCTTTCCAGGTTAAAAAAAAATGTGTATTCTAATGTGCCCTAATAATCTTTTGCTTAATGGAATCAAAGTGTGTTTTGGCACCTAGAATAAGCGTGTACTTCTTCACAGCTCTACGTAGGACTAGCCCACTTGGATTTAACATACTTCTTGGCAACTATAATGGCAGCTTTGAGTTTAGTTTGAAACTCAAACTAGCACTGGTTTGAGTCAAAACATTGATGGTGTTATGTTAATTATGTAAAATAAGATTATTCATTTTTTTCCAAGATTAAGAAATGCATCACACCACTGTAAAATTATATCTTATATACTTTACTAATTATATCCTTCTAGAAATGGCTAAGGTTGTTGGAGGACAATATCTACTCTTTCAAAAAATGTACCAATAATCCAACTGCTTCTATTAGAAGTAATATTTAGATATACTGGCACTTTAAGTTCATTTTAAGAACATATATATTTCTTTCAACTTCATTCTTTATTCTCACAGGACTACTCATAAATAAGTCTTTACAATTACTTCTATAATTCAAGGAAGTGAAATATCTGATAAAGTATATTTACAGTACCACTGCAGTTCACAGTAGTTCTTTTCCCTCCTCCTAGGAGGACAACCCCCTCCCCCCACCCCTCCACTCCCATGTATCCCAGCACATCAGTTTCTTAATACAAAACCGAGGAACACCAATACCTTACCTGTTTGACTGCATTATCATTTCCTAGACCAGAGTCAGGGCCAGAGCACACATAGACATTGGAAGGTAAATCATTATAACAATCTCTGCTGATATCCGAAGAGTCTCTCATATTGAAGTAGAGTGCCCACAGAATTCTTGGCTTTTCAACCTGTTCATTTTCTAATGGTAGAAATAAATTTTATTACATTAAAAAACGTAATTTACTTCACTATGTGACCAAATACCAATAAAGACATAATTAGACATTATAGTCAATAAGACATTTATATTTAAGCATTTAGTGAATGTGAAAATACAAACTATAAGGTAAGTATATGGTATTTCAAACAATGAAAGCTTTTCAATCCAGCACCAGTTAGATTTTAAAAATTATTTTGAAAGGTTGGCAAGACAGCTCAGCAGGTTAAGACATTAATTACCAAGCCTGAAGACTGGTGTACAATTGCTGGGACTCACATGATGAATGGAGAGAAACAACTGTTGAACTGCCCTATGACCAAATGTGCAGTGTTGCATGCACATGCACACACAAACAAATAAATAAACGCAACAAAACATTAAAGTTCCTACAATCATACCCACCCTTAAATTATCTCCCAAGGTAAAAAGATAGCATAAATCTTGTTTCGCATAGAAAAACAACTTAATATGTATATAGTAACTTAATA
The DNA here is from genome assembly GCF_900095145.1 of Mus pahari. Taxonomy (NCBI): domain Eukaryota; kingdom Metazoa; phylum Chordata; class Mammalia; order Rodentia; family Muridae; genus Mus; species Mus pahari. The sequence goes on from NC_034613.1 coordinate 97,809,677, forward strand.
CATATGAGATGCTAATTATATTAAAAGACATTATTTAGAATAAGCAAGCACACAGTGAATAGAGGAAATTAATGGTTACTCAGAGTTCAGAAAGAGAGGTTGGGGACAAAGGTTAGGTGGCTGTTGATAGGTATGAGGTTTCTTTGGCAGAGGCCAGACGTAGAAACATTTTATATTTCTTTCTAGAGATGTTTAGATGGTTCTGTGAATATACCTTTTAAAATTTGGAGTTTTCACCTGAAATGTGAAAATTTTATCATATATGAATGATGTCTTTAAAATAGTATTTAAGAAGTATACACAGAATTTAAAATGATATATTCTCTCACTCTAACGCTGTATATTATTAGATAATAAAATTAATGGGAACCAACAAACAAAAAACAATTAGCAAAAAATGAGGCCGGCAGGTTGAATGTCATTTTGAGTTCAAGCTCTGTCATTTAACAGCAGGCATCCATTATGTATGGTAGATAACGACAGGACCTGGGGGACATTCAAGTGGAGTAGACTTAGTTCTGATTCTCTTGTTTTTAAATTTTTCTCCTGATACAGGGCCTGGTACACAAAAGACATTCTCTAAGTAATTTATGAATTGATTTAGTCCTATTCTCAATAACCAAAATATCAAGTGTTTATAGAAAAGTTCAGTCTTGTTAGCCTCAATTCCTACAGCCTATTTCTTGTTATAGTGATGGTCATTTCTCTGCCTCTTTTCTTTTAAAATGTTATAATTAAATTATCATTCATTGAAGAAAATATTGCTTTTAATATATGTATTGATTATAGTTTTCTCCAGCTCAACCCTGCCTCAAATTCAAGTTTTGCATAATCATAATACAAAGATGTTTATGACAATAGTCCAAGTCTGTAAGACACAGTCTGAACCATAAAGAAAATGCTAAAGGTATAATTATCCAATTACTGTTCATATCGAATTAGTAAATGATGTAGAATGATTTTTAGCTAAATATGCTATTCAGTTAATCAGAATTCCCTAGTCCCCAGGATAAATAAGTTTTATTTAATTTAAAATATCTCTACTGTAGGAAGAGTAAATATGCCATTTCTCTTGTTTGTCCTGGACAATTGATAATTATTAGTGGGAAAAGATAAGAGACTGAGTGAAAGAAGTGATCTTCTAAGGAATCTTATTTTTATTTAACTTTTTAAGGTAATTATTTATGTGGATAAGTAGGTGTTTTCGCTGCATATATGTCTGATAACCATGTGCATGCCTGGTTCCTTAGGAAGCTAACAGAGGGCATGCAATCTCCCAAGAACTGAGTCCCAGACAATTGTGAGCTGACATGTGGGTGCTAGGAATTGAAGCTAGGTTCTTAGGAAGAGAGGACACTCTTAACCACTGAGCTCTCCAGCTCCAAGGGATCTCTTTCTGATGCTAAGATTTGAGTCTGATGTACCACTAATTCATGTAAGTGTCACAAACTACTTAGTAAAAAAAAGAAAAAAAAAGAATGCAAGAAACTGATATGCTGCAGCTAAGATCACATGGTTAGTATTAACTGACTAGTGAGTTGAGCTTCACTAAACTGTGATAATTTGTTGGTAAACACCACCTACAAGTCATACATCAAATATCACAGGAAAATGCCATCTAAATGTGACTGCATCAAACACTGCAGCAAGGAAGTGAGCTAAGGTATGGAAGGTCTTAATGGGGCTCAGGGCATGTCTAGGTATATATTAGGTGAGCCTATCTTGTAGTTCATAAACGTTCACTGTCTCAGAGGACAGCTTTCATTCAATACAAGATGGGGCAAATGAATAGTCCAACAGAGTTTAGGGAAGAGATTTCACAAAGGTTAAAGCTTTGACAAAAACTATGAGGAAAGAAAATTGACATAGCCACAAGATCAATGGTCTGGATACAAGGGAGCCATCAAGCTTTGACCTTAGAACCTTCCAAGATACAAGTAATTGCTTCATCTTTCTTGGGGGTCAGCTGGAGGCAGATAGAGAGTAAGAGCTCAAAAAAAAAAAATAACATGCACTCTGAAGCAAATCATTGTCAAAACTATTAAAGCTGCTGAGCAATAGCTTATTTCTATCAGTTGGATGATAGGATAGACAAAGAAGTAATGGGTAAAACAAAGTACGACTTTGTTAACTAGACAAGAGCATCCACTGAATAAAGCACACAACAGAAAAGTACTGAAGGCAAACTAAATAAAAGCAAGAAATGTCTCCAGGTGCATGCCACGAGTAGGGAGCAATTAAGCTAATTTAGTTACGTGAAAAGTGAAAGAAAAAGTAAGAAATTAAGATATGGCATTTGATTTCCTGATACAAGTATTTAATACCCCTAAAAGTCACCAAATGCACACATTAAAAAGGGAATTTGTTTCTAGGAAGCACTGCTCTTAGAGATAGAAATGACAATAGAATGAGAGGCAACACAGATGATGCTGTGATAATGCTACATACTAGACATTTAAAAGTACTGTACTAAGAAAATGCTGTTTTACCTTGTATTGAAAATTCTACTTCTGGGTAAAATAAGTAATCAGGGAAGTTCTGCCACAGAGACTCACATAGCACTTACAAAAACACCTCTCCGAGTGTACAAGGCTATTCTAGAGTCTACATAAGGAAATGAACTGTAAGCAATCACCTCATTTTCTAATGTACAGAATGAGGCTCATTAAGCATAAAACATCTGATATTTCTTTAGAGTAAAACACAGAGAAGAATTTAGAGGTATTTGATGTGCTTAAAGGAGCCTGGTGGCTGGGTAAGCATACTGTGATTTCTTTGGAGAGGGCAGTTCGGAAGAGTTCTGGCTGATACCCATGAACTGAAAGGGTAAGAAAGACAGGGAGTCTTAAGAAGCTTACTACAATTCTCCACATACATGCTCAGTCTTAGAATGGTAAGGCGAATATGATCCTTTGCATGAAATGAACTTCCTTGTAAGATGACAGGCTGATTTTCATAAAGGCTGAGGATGCATAACACCATGTAGAATGGAGAACTCAAATGGAAAAAAAATTAAACAAGGCCATACAGCATTATTCTGTGTTTCAGCAAAAATATTTATAATACTTTCAACCACAAAGTTTCAGATAACAGTCAAATAGTCAAAACACAATAAAAGCCTGTGAAAATTGAAGCTTTTGTTAGAGAAGACTGTGTTTTAATGTATTAAAAGTTCATATTGTTCATAAAGTTCCTTCTTCCTCATTTAGGCAGGAAGATGAATTGAGTTCTCTTCTGCAGGTGACTTTGCCTCTTTGACCTGCCATGGCCCAGTGCTCAGTTTATCTGGTGATTCATTTTCAATAACTCCAACAGTATTTGTTCTGACATTTTAATTAAAATATGACCACTACCTCATCCTGATGATAAAAAGGCCCATGTGTCAGTGAAAACTAGCTTTGTAGTGCCTCGGTGCACCTGAGGACCCCTCTGGCATAGTTCTTGCTAAAGGATTTCACTCAGGTTTCAAACAATACATCATTTCAAACTCGGATCACTTTCAACATTAAGATTAATCTTAAAAATCTAAAATGGCTAGTGGATGCGAGTTAACGAACATGTAATTTCCGTCAGCTTGATTTTGCAAACCAGAAAATTAAATGCATTTAGAAAGTGAAGAATAATTATATGTTTAGTGTATTATTTGGCACAGTTACAAACTGAAATTACAACAGGGACACTATGAAATATTTCAGAAATGAAAACAGTATTCATGGTTCTTATGAACAAGTTATAGATGCAATTAAAATCTAAACATAAAACTATGACTTTATATTAGATTGAAGAATACAGATGTTTATTATAACATTGCAATCAAATTTTTAACTCAAACATTTACATGATACTTTCAAATAAAAATGTAAACAAAAAACTAAATCTAAACCAAAGTGAAATTTTTTAGATTGAAGAGATTTATTTACCTGTGGATTTTATGAAGAAATTACATTTACATTAACATCTATAAGCGGAACACTTTTGTCTTATATGTTAATGTTTATGTCCCACTCTGTAACATCTCTGCATTAAGAAAGTAGACAAAACCCAGGAGATTAAAATAAATAGAACCATTAGGGGTAAACTAATGGCTGGCTATCTGAATAAAGGATCATTTAAAGAAAATGCCAGTATAAGAATACAAATCAGTGAAAGGATTCAAGGGACCATGAAAATGCTTTAAAGGAAAGTTATCTTCACTTCTCACATGTGAAGAGGGTCTCTCAGGTTGTATTTTTGATCACACACACGAAGACCTGTCAGGTTATATTCTTGACTGCTCATACACTATAAATATGATATAAATATGATGATATTTGTTTCAGAGATACTATTTACTTGTACCCTCTTTATGGGAGAGGGGGACGATTTTTAAAAATTTAAAACATTCTTTACCTATTAGAAAGAAACACATAATTTGTAGAGCTATGTATTTGGCATATAAGTATCATTTAAAGATAATTATTTAATCATTGGAACTTATATATTGCCAATTAATATTGGCAATATTAATATCTTCAGAAAGTTAAATAAACATTATTTTTTATTATTATTATTTTCTTTATTTACATTTTAAATGCTATCCCGGAAGTTCCCTATACCCCCCCCCCGCCCCTGCTCCCCTACCCACCCACTCCCATTACTTGGCCCAGGCATTCCCTTGTGCTGGGTCATATAAAGTTTGCTAGACCAAGGGGCCTCTATTCCCAGTGATGGCTGATTTTATAAATAAAAATTGATAAAGAAAAATAGGAGTTTATCATAATGATCCTGTAAAATAAATACAATTATAAAAAAAGGACCTGTAATCCTACCAAAAATTGAGAAATTTTCCAACAATCTTTCTTTTTCTCCCCTGGGCATGTAAGTGACAATTATTGGGGGGGGGGGTGTCTATATCTGTGTTTATTTTCCTTAAAACTAAGAACATTCAAGAATAAACATTTCTCTTATTTATACAGTGACTGTGCTCAAACTCATTTTTTAGTAATTAAGTATGTGAGAGTTATTGCTAAGTAGTACTTCTTAGTTCACCTTCTGTTCCATTCATGCAATATCTAAGGGGAATATCATGTTACATTAACTTTCCATCACAAATAATCCATTTTCTTACCTGCTTCTATTTCTGTATATGGAGTAAACAATTTCTGGACTACTCGTTCTAAATCTTCTCTTGCTGTTTTAGAAGACATGCAAGTCAAATGTACCAAGTCTGGAAAAGACAGAAGAAAACCTTCTGATTTCCTGTTCATTGTAACTGTTTTACTCATATTCAAAGCACTACTTCAAGTAGTAGTGATTAGGGAAATCATGGTTCCTTTGTTCAATGAATTTAGAATCTAATAATGAGGGGACAGGTGAAACCACTATTATTATGTTATACAAAAATTAAATATGTTTGAATGATAGTTATAAGAAAATTCACATTATTAAGACCCAAGTGGCAGCTAAAGCTAATTTTGAAGCTTAAGAAATCATTTGTACATGCATGTCCATGTACACACACACACACACACACACACACACACACACACACACACACACTGGAGGATTTGGGAAGTAGATCACTTTTTAGCTCAAAGAAGAATCCATTATATACACTTGGTTGATAATCATCTATTCATTACAGTAATTTCATAAACCTTTTTTTGGGGAAATTCTGCTGCCTTAGTTTGAATCACAAAATTCTTCAAAGTCCATAAAATGGCATTTAAAAAGTCTATTTGCAGAACTTCTAAATTACTTATTTTTGCATGTACAAATTCATGTTGCCTAGATTTGAATAATATTTAGGTTAGAGAACGTAAAATCATGTACAAAAATACCTTTGAAAAAAGGTAAATTAGTGTAGTCCATAGAACTTCTGAAGGTATATGTACAAAGAGAAAGTCTTATGTACTGGAAGACAGAAATGTGCACAAAGAGAAAGTCTTATGTACTGGAAGGCAGAAATGTATACAGGGATAAAATAACAGCAAAAAACAATATAATAGAGAAAAGAGAGTACCAAGAATTTCTTTTTGTAATATACCACTAAAATGTATATCTATTTCTTCTCTAAGAGTTTATTTCAAAATAGTAGAATTTTTTAAAACCCTGGAAAGTTATTTCAAATTTTATAATGAAAGCCCAAATAAAAACTCATCATTGAAATTCATTCTGTACCAATAGATACAGAAAAAATAGAATAGATGCGCACCAGAACCTTATCCAGCCACAAGAACAAAATCATGTGATCTATAGGAAAATGGGTGGAATTTGCTTTGCCAAACAAAGTAAGTCACACTTAAAAGACAAACATCTGGAGGATTAAACGCATCTTCTCCCACTGAGGCCAGACTAGGCATTCTTATGCTATATATGTGCTGGGAGCCTCGGACCAGCCTGTGTATACTGAATGGTTGGTGGCTCAGTCTCTGGGAGCTCCCTGGGATCCAGGTTAGTTGAGATTGCTGGTCTTAAGATCGCTCTCCCCTTGTGCTTTGTCAATCCTTCCCCTAATTCAATCACAGGGGTCCCCAAATTCAGTGCAATGGTTGGACATAAGTATCTGCTTCTGCCTCAGTCAGCTGCTGGTAGGGCCTCTCAGAAGAGGCCTCGTGCGGGAGGGGCATCCTCTCAGAGGCAAGGGGGGGATGGGATAAGGAACTGTGGAAGGGGGGACAAGGACTGGAATGTAAATAAATAAAATAATGATCAAAGGACAAATAACTCTTTTTTTCATAAGTGAACTTTCAGGGAAAGGACATGAAAATTAAAGTGGGAGTATTAGGCTGTTAGAAGGAAAGGGAGAGAGGGACACAAAGAAGAGCGGTGGGTGTGTGTATGAGTATTACCAAAGCACATGACATGAATATATGCATATGTCATAATGAAATCTGTCCCCTTGTGTAATACTACATAATAAAAATCAGTTCCACATGCAAATGATATAGGATATCTATGAATAAAATGGGGAAACTCTGTGTGTATCTGTCTGAGAATGTGTGAAATATATGTGTGGGAGGGGAAGTGAGTGCCCCAGTGAGGATGGGTTGAGGCCAGAGGCTGACATCCAGATGTCTTCCTCAAAAGGACTTTCATTTCTGAGACAGTCTTCTTCTTGAGGCTGGGGCTCTCTGTTTCATCTAGAATGGACTGCTAACTAGCCCTATGGATCTGGCTCTAGCTTTCAACACTGAAGTGTGGGGCCCTGCTGGGGTTTTCAAATTCAAGTCCTCATTTTAAACAAGCACTTTACCCTCAGAGTCTCTCCCAAGCCCCTGGGAAGTTTTACACATGAGCAAAACCCAAATTTTGTAGCCCTTCTGGTCTACCAAAGAAAGTCATATTACAGGCTAGTCTATGAATTATACGTTTCTCTGTTTCTTTGTATTAGAGATTTTGATTGTTATTTTAAATTAGGATTATTTCTGAAACCGAACTATCAATTTTATACCTCATGAGTCCTTTACAAGACCAAACTTTAGAAACCACTTTTCTCTATTTCTTAAAACTTTTAATTAGTCAGTGTTTCATGAACATTTGGTGCTAGTAAAATTTTCATGTCATGAGCAGGCATTAATCTTTGCCACTGTTGAAGAGATGTGTGTACACAACAGTGCACCTGCATATGCAATTATGATATGAGTAAAATATAACTGGTTTCTATATGAAATGCAGGAAACTAATCTACCAAGACAGAAGCAAAAGTACAAAGAGATCTTACTATCCTCAAATTAAATCTGTCAAGAAATACTCACAAAATTATTATATGATACATTTTTAAAAATTCTTTTTTTTTCTCATTTTTTTTCTCTCCTATCCCAGAACTCACTCTGTAGACCAGGCTGGCCTCAAACTCAGAAATCCACCTGCCTCTACCTCCCAAGTGCTGGGATTAAAGGCATGCGCCACCACTGCCTGGCCATTTTTAAAATTCTTAATGAATTTTAAATATTCTTGAATTGTATTACAATTACTATATGCATGTTATAAATAATATATTTTTTTACAACTCACATTACAACACTATCATTTTCTAACTGAGAAAACACATAGATGGTGAAATGAAACAGCTTGATATTCTCAGGTTATATACTGAGGCACCATCTGCCTTCTCTACTCTTATGAAAAGATAAAGTGTGATTGTCACCATCTATAGAAATCACACACAGTCATTAAGAAAAGTGGTACTCCTCATAATAAGAAACACTTCATACAGTGTGGTAACTACATGGAAGTCACTATATAGATGCTCAACCCTTGCTTCTTATAAAACACCAAGTGGTAGATTTCAATAAATTTTACTTTTCTGTTTATATTTTAAAAGCATCATATATTAACAGCATTTGTATTGATATGTAAAAATTATAGAATCTATTCAACCCAAAAGAAATTTAATTGTTTAAATAGTTAAAAGTTACAGCCCTGTGAAATTCTCAAAAATACTATTGCATATGCTCTTAGAATATATGCCTAATAATTAGATTCCAATGAATACATTTACAGGGATATTATAGCTGTGCTGGTATGAATAAATATTAATAATATTAGAAATATCAGTATTTGAGCCTTATGAAAAGTTGTATTTGTAAGCATAGCTGTGTTCAAAGGATGCAAAATAAAAAATATGTGGCTGCGTTAACCTGTATAATATATTGTCATATTTCTCCTCTTCTCTATAAAACACTCATATTTCATGAGTTTAATTTTTCTCCAAGGAATTATCTCACTCAATAAATGTGAAGAAGTCCTACAAATTAGATCAGGCAGGGTAAACACTTTCCTAAAAGCATTATATTTAACTAGCTCCTATTGGCAACTGTTACTAACATTATACAATATGCAATACATGTTGTGACATTCCCCACAGGCATCATGTGAAATTATTACTGTGAAATTTACAAACTATATTCCTTTTACTTCATTCACAAACTGCTTGAAGGCTTACTGGGCTAAAACTCAATGTATTACATTCTTGTGATAACAATACATATAGACCTATATTGACATTAAGAAATCATATTTTAAAATAACATTTAATTCTCAGAATGCAATAATAACCCTTCCAAAACCGGTTACTAATCCCAAGTTATCATGGAAAAAAAAAAAGAAAACAAAAACCTAACATTTAAGTCAAAGTTCTTTCAACACAAAACCAGAAACAACTACTTATAAAACTTGTTTTTGAACACTGATATCGCTCACAAGATATTTAGGAACATATGGGATTTCAACTAAGAAGTACACAGAAAGACATAGGCGTACCACAGAAAAGACAAGTCTAATATCTGATAGCTGATGAGATAGCATACCTGGACTCTTTCATTTATCTGCTTTCTATGTCTATAATGCAAGGCAGTTTCTCTACAGGCCTCAGTGTCCTCATGACTAAGCAGTGGAGTGGTATTAGGTCATCAGCATGACCACTGCTAAAGTCTTATGAAGCCAAACCCTACTTAAAACAAGATGATAGTAGGGGGTGCTGGAGAGATGGCTCAGTAGTTAAGAGGTCTTCCGGAGGTTCTGAGTTCAAATCCCACATGATGGCTCACAACCATCTGTGATGAGATCTGATGCCCTCTTCTGGTGAGTCTTAAGACAGCTACAGTGTACTTAGATATAATAATAAATAAATCTTTTAAAAAATGATAATAGAATTTTAAACCTAAAATGGATAGCATTAAAACCTGAATATAAACCTTGAGTAAGTAAATGATTATTGAAAAAGGTTCTGAAGTTAGAATGCACTGAAGGTAGAATTAGGTAGAATTTACTACCTACAAGCCCACAAAGCTGTTCCAAAGATTTTTAAGGGATTTTGCAACATAGGCTAGTCAACAAAGTATGTTTTGTAGTATAATCCAAAGAAATCATAATTTATATGTATAGGAACTGATGTGGCTCATAACTTATCTTTCACATGTAGTCATAAAGCCAGCTGAAATTTATGTAAGATAGCACAAATAAGAATACATGGTTGTGTCCATAAAAGGGAAAGGGTCAGAAAACATATTTCCTTTATAGTGCCAAATGGGGAACTGAGTTTGACATATATCATACAATTTAGTTCCAAAATGCAACCTTGAAAAACTTGACCCAACCTGCACTTTCAGAGAAAGATTTCAGGTTTAAAAAACAAAAATCCAGAATGTTAACCTAAGATCAAGAAGAAAAAAAAAGTTAGGCTTGCTTGTAAAATAAAATTGGTGCTTTGTAACAATATTAATAAAAATAATTTGAAATATCACATTTTCAAGCAGCAATTAAAAAATGAAAGAAGATACTGAAAATTTTTTAATTATCTAAACTCATTTTATAAAAGGTATGTAACATTTTCTCATAGGGTTGTAAAAGTCGAAAGGAGTATACAAACAAGATCCTACATAAAACTTTAGATTATTCATTATTGTATATGGTATTCACAAATCTATAATCATATTACAGATAAAGAACTTCCTGTAACATAAAATCCCAGAATAAAACAGCTGTTGCTGCCTGATTATTATGTATGGAAAAAATTTCAAACTGCATAGCATATGAATAACAACTATAAAAAACATGAACTTGAATGTCAAACAGAAAGGTTACAGAGATGATGTTTGCTCATTCATAAGTGATCTTAAGGAAAAAACACCCTTCATTTAGTATATAATACAACTTGTTTAGTTTTACAAAATACAATGTCAAGTTCTTAACCACCCCAATAGCAGAAAACCATATTAGCGAAGGGAACATGAATTTGAGTTAATGTAAGTATTTCTAGAAATGTAATATTACTCCTTTACAAACAATACATTAACTTCCTAATCAGGGCTATGAAATAGACAGCTTTAATCACTGGTCTCTCATTATCATTGCAAGTACAATAATGTGCCACTTATGCAAAGGATTATTTTCACATAGTCAAAAACCAGGTAGTATAAGCACCCAAGACATTACAAATTTACTGCCCAATTTCTTGCTAAAGACTTCCTTATGCTAATAGTACAGATATTATAGGCAAGCTTATTTATCTTGTTTTCTGAACCTTTGCATATTATGAATAGCAGATAAGATATTTTGGGAGAGATACCAGTGTTCCAAACAAGTTTTGTGAACAGTTATTTCTGGTTTGTGCTGAAAAAATTTTGACTTCTAAATGTTACATTTTTGTTTTGTTTTCTTTTTTATTCAGTACATTATGCGGACAAAAAGAGCTTGCTGACAGGTACAGTGGAACAGACTGACAAGAAGAAGGAAGATGCAGGAATGACAACAGCACAATAGAGGAGCATAGGTCTAACCACCTCAGTAGCCTTCAAGGGCACTGCTGAATTACAATGGACTGTAATAAATAATGGTTGTGATACCTGTAAATTTTAATATAGCATAACAAGGAAATGGGAGATATGTGTTTAAAAGATAATAAATGATAGTTAAAACAAAGTTCTAGTTCTAAAAGAAAGTACCCGAGGACACCACTGCATAGTAGAGTGTGCTGAATAAAGGACAGGTGACTGAAGACATTTGTAACCAGTGGTCCACCCTTTCCTATGAGACTCCCTTCTAAAGTACTAAAAACAAATTCAACAAGATATCAAAAACATTTTTATTTTGAATGAAGGGATCTCTCGTTTCCTTAGGAGCCAGTCTTGTTTTATACAAGTTACTTTAATTTTACATATATATGTGGAATAATAGTACAGTAATTCAATAAAACATGTATGCAATGCATAATGACCAAACCAAGATAACTGGCATTTCCATCTCCTTCAGCATGGCTTTGTGTATGTGATTAATACATGATAATTTTATATATTTATGCAGTACAATGGTATTTTAATACATGTAAAACAAATAAAGATTAATGGTTATATATATATATATATATATATATATATATATATATATATTCTCTCCCCAACTACACATACACACACACACACACACACACACACACACACACACACACACACACACACACACATTTAAAAGTCAGCATTATGGGAACACAAGAAAAGTCATAACCAAGGGTAAAAGAGGAAAAAGACACAATCATCAAAGTGTGCAAAGTTGTGGTTGAACAGGAGCGACAAGCGTAACGATTAGTTTACATTTGGGGCACTGCATTACAAAATTGACTGACTGTACTGCATGAACAATAGATTTTTCAAAGTGTGCGTGTATGTGTGTGTTTGTGTGTATATATATATATATATATATATATATATATATATATATATATATATATATATATATATATATATATATATATATATATATATATATATATATGTAGGAATATATATATATATATATATATATATATATATATATATATATATGAATGTATATATGTACAAGCAGTGATGGATATGTTAATCATTTCAGCTATAGATCTGACAATGTATATAGATCATAATATCATATTTTGTTCTTATATAATTATTTTCAAAAATTTGAAAGGTAAAGACTACCATTAAAGTATAAAAAGATATCTTTAATAAAGAGTTAACAGCTTTTTTTCTGAAAGCAGTAAGTTTGTATCACGCATATGTTAGAAGAACAAACAGATTTTATCTCAAGATCTTTCAACACTTAAATCTTTGCCCATCTTTACAATAAAAGTCATAATTTTGTATTAAGAGCATCTTACATATAAGTTGATTGGCTCTTGGGTAATCTCTGGAGTATTTAAAATGCATCTCTTTAACAACCATACCTAAAGTCACCAAAGTTCACATAATTTACTTTCTATAAATCTCATTTTGTTTCCTCTGAGGAATGGATACAGTCAGCCATACTGGAATATATGTGGATTACATCTGATCTACTCTGGTATAACTACATTAGTTACAGTGCTTGCCAACATTCGTCAAGTGATTCTTCCAATAAGAAGAATGGTGAGTTTCACTCAGGATCCCATCATTACAGTCTGGTTTCAGGGCAAGTACAGGGGCTTTGTTCCATTTATCTGGCTCTGTGTGTGTGTGTGTGTGTGTGTGTGTGTGTGTGTGTGTGTAAGTGTGTGGGTATAGATAGATTAGATAGATAGATAGATAGATAGATAGATAGATAGATAGATAGATATAGTGCAATCATCTAGAAATGTGCTTTTCTACTAATCATGCACAGGAATAACAAGTCATTTCAAAATCCCTTTATAATTAAATGCCTGAAAATACATAAAGTTTGCATGTTTTGGGGTACTATTTTAGTTTTTGATAGCTATATATCACAAGCAAACTGGATTATCATTCACAGTTTACCATAATTAGAATGAATATGGGAAATCCAGAAAAGAGAATCCAAAATGTGGGCTCTTAGCACATTAACATAGTTCTATTTAGCGTTCTCTTGACAAGAGAAAAAACGAAAATGTTTCTGAATTAGACTGAAGAAATAATTATGTTAATTTTAAGAACACGTTCTATTGTGTCCATGATGTGCTTTATTCAAAGCTTTAGGAAAAAGGAGAAAACCTTCACAAGACAATGAGCAGTAGTTTGGAAGACAGTGATGGTGGACATTCAGAATGAAGTAATATGCTTATCACTGGGAAGCTTCAAATGAGAAAAAAAATGAGGCAGAAGCAGGTTTGTATATATAAAATAAAAGCACAGTATATTTGCCTGCATTTTTCCCTTGAAATTTCCTTGAAATAGAGGAGAGAGAGAGAGAGAGAGAGAGAGAGAGAGAGAGAGAGAGAGAGAGAGANAGAGAGAGAGAGAGAGAGAGAGAGAGAGAGAGAGAGAGAGAGAGAGATTGAGAGAGAGAATGTGAATATCAGACACGTGGAGGCCTTCTGTGATATAATCAGACTAATTCTATTTTAGAAGACTGATGAAGAACAGACAACTTGAAACTATATATAACATCAGTGCATCAATGACTCTTAAGTAAGGGAGCAACAGGAAATATGCCATTAAAGATCTTTTAATATCTGAGTTATAAATTGCTCCTAAATATCTGTGAACAGGCTTAAAGCATAAAAAAAGGAAGAAGAAAAATCAGAAACCAAATATCAATCAAGCAATAGTAAGTAAATGATAAACATATCAGTTTGTATCTCAGTATCTTTCTTGTCTTGTTACATATTATGTCAAGCTATTAACTCTATTACCTTTAAATATAATACATACTGCATAATGAATGAAAAGATTTAAAATGATCAAAAACTTCTCTTTTTCTCTGGTACAAGGCAAAGTATAAGCAATGAACTCAAACTTAGCTCTTTCAGGCTAGGAGCAAGAGAAAAACAACCAGGTTGTCTACATTCTTGATATTAAATTGATATAAAGTGATTAAGCTACAGTAAAAACCACAGAGAAGATTGTATAAGGTAGAAACAAGTAAGCCTGGCCAATCTTCTTAAAATACTGTCATATATTACAAAAACAAAAGCGTCTGCGTGACTGGGGCTTCTGGAGGCTTGTGCAGCTCCATTTTTCTAAATATCATCTAGGCTAATTCCTAAGGAAGACTTAGAAATTCCCAGGCTAGGTAGGGGATATTGCTAGGATGTAGCTCAATTGTTTTACATATGCATTCCTATTCCCACACATGCACATCCACAAACAAAATTAAATAGCAGAATCTTCTAGTGAAGAAACAAGACACGGTAAGCTAAAAAAACCTGAACCAATCTGAAGTAACTAAATTGAGGTAATTCTGTAGAGGCTTGAACCAAAATTCTTTTTATAATACCAGTGTTCTCTTTATATTTCCTATGAAGTCAAGAGAGAAACCCATCACCAGAATTTCAGATATATGAGACTAAAACAACTTACTTCAATACATTTTTCCAGCTTCATTACTTATGAAGACATGGTTCTTTACAATTTTTCATTTTTCATTTGCTAAACCTAATGGGTACACTACTCATAAACTTTAGGTTAGAACTTTACTTAGAGATTGTCATTTATAAAACAAGAATGATACGTGCTTACTGCATTAGAACAATTTAATAAAGCTGATTAACAAACCCTTTATCACATGCTGTTATGTTTTTATAAAAGTGCATCTATATTTTCATTTTTAATGGGGCTAAGCATGAGTAATAACATGCCTAAGGAATGTATATATATATATATATATATATATATATATATATATATATATATATATTAAGCCATAATTCTGTTCTTTTCATTTAAGAAAAACATTCCATCTATAGTCATGTTGGAATTTCTCTGAGAAGCAGTATAGTACAGTGATTAAAATGTAAGCTTAAAATGTTCAAATTCTAAGTTCAAATCCTGCTTATTCTGTCTGTCACCCTTAAGACTAGTTTGTTTTTGACACCTCGTTTGTCTAGCTAAAACTATAGAATGCACATGGGGCTGTATCTATCTTAGAATTGATATAAGTTGTAAAAAAAATATAGTCAATCATGATAAAAGGATATACCTGGTACTTAATATATATCATCTATTATAATCATTAATGTGGAATAAATAGTAAATAATATGAAATTGCTAATCTATAGAGAAATACAGGGCTCTATCTAAACAATGGTACAAAAATGTCACTGCAGGAATAAGCCACTAAAACACAGTAACGTCTGAGTAACAATCTGAAGGATGAAGGATTTAAATATTGTCAAGGTCACTCTAGTTGAAAAGAATTATATAGACGAAGGCATAAAGACACATGACAAAATAATCAGAGTAGTTATGTAACTCCTAAGGGAGAAGGGGAGAAGAGGAAATCTACCAAAGAGGATAAAACAGTGTTGTGGAACATTAAATGGGAAACTTCTCTAAGAGGGTAAAGAGAAGGAGATGTGAGATCTGGGTAAAGGAGGGAATATGGGAAGGGACAGCTGATACTAAAGCATAAGGAAAAAGCATAAGGAAATCTACTACTGTAGAGGGTTGCTAAGATAATGGAGGAGACAGCATCCCAGCTAGGCATTTTATGCTACCAAGTAAAAGCTCCAAGTGACAGGAATAAGTTACAGCTTACTGAATCATTGGCCAAAGGGGTTCCACAGATGCTCCCACCAAACATCAAAGGTTATTGCCATGGTTACTGGTTGTTCTCCACAACCTGATAATGGTAAAGTTCTATTTCTGAAGAAAACACCTGTGTCATTGAACACTGAGATTTGATGCTCAACTAGAAGCTGCTGCACCCCAACTGATGAACATTCATGGTGCTAAGAAGTAGGTAGTCTGTAGAGTACTGGAGGAGAGAACTAATAGTATCATCCATCTATACACCCTGTGGCCCCCTGTGGCCTAGAATAGAGACCAGACTGCAATATATACTGATGTTATTGTGGCACAAATGTTATGGGATCAAGAAACCACCTTTTGATTGGATTTGAGGTCTATTCCATGAGATGAAAACAATACCTAAATGTTCTTTAACTGACAATAAAAATGTGGTTCATGTGAACTATGAAATGCTGTTCAGTTGAAAAGAAAAATGAAATCATGAACTCTGCAGGGAAATGGATGGAACCAGAAAAGATCATATTGAATGAGGTAACCCAGGCTCAGAAAGACAAATGTCACCGTTCTCTCTGATCTGTATTTGTTGAACTATGACAAAGAAAAAAAATAGTCACATGTCACAATCATGTAAAACATTTATACATCACAGAGATTTAAAAATAAATGTTCCATATGGTAAATTGAATCACATGTTATAGTTTAGACATAAAGTATTTGCCACAGTTCTGTGTACTGAACACTTGCTTCCCAGCTGTGGCGCTATTTTGCTATGGTCTGGAAACTTGAACTTGCACCTACCTAGAGGAAGTGAGACACAGAAGGGAAACCCACTTCTCCCTAGGGTACTGGGTAAATATTAAGCACTGTAAAAATCACTATCAAGATTAATGTCAAATTCTTTAAGTCCATACGGTTATCACTCTTGATGTTCATTTTCTGCAAATAAGCAAAGAAATTGTGTTAAAGTCAACATGAATATGAAGGCTGAAGTTGTGGCTCTGCACTAGATCACCTAGCGTACAAGAGGCTGCATTTTCAGTACCCAGTATGACAGAAAGAAGGGAGAAGCATATCTTTAAAAGAGATGCACATCCGCATTCATTGCTTCTATTCACACACTGGTAGAAGTCCTAGCTAGAACAACTGGACAAGATACGATTTTAATAAAAGATATCTACACTGGTAAAAGCTGGAGTTCATCACTGTTTGCAGATGACAAGATTTTCTGCATAGAACCTTCCAACATTAAGTAATACATCACACAACATATATATGTATCAAAACCTGTATTGTGTCTGATATAGATTTTCTGTATTATATAATCATTAGAAATTTTAATAACTACGTTTTAAAAGAAGCACTTAGGGGAGAGAGAGAGAGAGAGAGAGAGAGAGAGAGAGAGAGAGAGAGAGAGAGAGAGAGAGACTGAGATTACTGTGCTTACATGTGCCTTTCATGCATGTCATTGTTGAAGAGCATAACTCAATGACTCGAACAGCAAAACTTCCTGGCTCTTCTGCTGGCACTGTCAAAATGGAGACCTGAAAACCAGGAATACATAACAGAAATAACTGTTAGGTCTCTTGTATTTTGCTATCTTGATAAAGCTAACTTCCAAATTCCCAAATATCCTTTGATATTTGAAAACAAATTTGGCTTATAATGATTTTATTTGGAGTAAAACATAAAAGATGCAACATACATGTCTCAATATCCAATTTCTTCATTATTTACTGTTTATATGATCCTTATCAACCACAAATAATTCAAATTTTTAACACTGACTCCATCACATACCATATACTATTCAGAAAGGAATGCAACTATAATATTACTGTTAAAATATAAGCACTCTGCTCCTTGAAATCAGATTATACATTAATAAGTGACCTTATCTACTATTTATATGTTATATGGCTCACATTGTAAAGGCTTTCCATGGCAACCAGACCAATGTTTCTCTGTAGAGCTAAGGTTTCAGTGTTATTCCTCTATGGAATCTTCAATCTGAGAAAATTATATCCTCTTAAAGAAATGCTAGCAAAAGAGAAAGCACCATCTTCTCTTTTCCCTACATGTACTGTGGTGACATTTTGACTAGGAAGGCCATATTCATACCCAAAAAGGAAGCAACTACAACACATTTTTAAAACAGCAATTGTTTTGATAGCAATACTGTCCTAGTTGCCATCTATTTTGGGGCTTATGATATCTCAAAAACAGGTCTCCATGTTCCTTTTAACTCCCTCTGCTGCTATTAAGGATAGAAAATGTACTTTAGCATCAAAGAGAGAAACCACCAAGACATTGAACACTGTGAAATAATGAAATGACTAGGACTAAAAATATGGCCATAACTGAAAACGTTCCTTTAATTACTCAACCAACATAGAAGAATTTCTTTTGGCTCCTGCAATTATTGTGATTTATTACTGAGATATAATCAGTATTGTTCTACTGGAGCACCTCCCTCACCTGAAAGCTGAGATGTTGGCTGCATGATGTTTCACAGAGGAGACGTTAAAGGAGAATCTAGTCAGTCCTCTACTATCACCATGAAGTGTGCCTGGACTGTCTTCTTGTTTTTCCCTGTTCTCTACACTTCTTAGTTCTACCTTTGATTCAAAGTGAAGATACAAAGAGAAGTGGGAAGAGGGCAAGAGAAAGAGAGGAAGGGAGGAAAGGGCTGGGGGTAATAAAGGACTGTAACTTTCTCAGATACATGGAGAAAAGACGGGTCTGAAAAAGACGGATGTGAAGCAGGGTGACCAGTTACAAGGAAGAGATGGTAAACATGGGAAGAGTAAATCAACCATGAGAAAGTCAAGAACTGAGACCATATTTATGAAGTACATGGGTAGGACCTAAAGGTTGAGGAGATGTCACAGAGAAGGAAGTTTGTGAGGCTTGAACAGTAAACATCAGGTCTGTTCTCAGCAACAGTGAGCACAAGATGACAAGCAATGGGACAACAGAAGACAGTGGCTTCACCTTTAAGTTACTATCTCTTGACAGAAACCCAAAAGACCTTTGACATATGGTTCTGGCACCCTCGAGCCTCCAGGAGGTGGCCTCCAGCATTGATGTGGAGTTGAGACTACGGGGATACACAAAACCATTTGTTGTATGTGCGGAGAGAAGTATAATGTAGTTGGATGAAGGGAGAATTTTGAAATTAAATGATAGGATAAAAAAGAGCTTCAGATATGCAGAGAAGGAACCGTCAGTGTTATGGGGAAGGCACGAGGCATGGAAGCCAAAGATAGCAAAAAGTATTATCAAAACCACCAGGAAAGTTCTGGCAGAAACCAAGTGCCAGAGCCTGACAAATACAGAGGTGAATACTCACAGCAGGGAGCAACAGTGTCACCAGGCTAGACCCCCTGGAGCTCCTGGGGACTGGACCACCAACCAAAGAATACACATGGAGGGAACCATGGCTCTGGCCGCATATGTGGCAGTGGATGGCCTTTGTCGAACATCTATGAGAGGAGAGGCCCTTGGGCCTGAAGGTGTTCAATGCCATAGTGAAGGGGAATGCCAGGGCTAGAAGTTGGAAGTGAGTGGGTGGGTAGGTGGGGTGAACACCCTCATAGAGGCAGAGGGAGGGGAAATGGAATAGGGGGTTTCCAAAGGGGAGACCTGGAAAGGGGAAAGCATTTGAAATGTAAATAAAGAAAATATCCATACACACACACACACACACACACACACACACACACACACAAAGAGAGAGATTTGTTTGAAAGGGAAAAAAAGGTGTTCCCTGACACTGACTACCATGGTTTTTAATATATTCAGTAAGAGAAATTGTAGTGGAAGTGTATGGGCAGAAGCCACAGAGTGGTTTAGAAATGACTGAATTTAGGATCTGGAAGCAGCAAGAATCTTGTACAGAAAATACTATTTAAAGGGGGAGAGAATGAGCAATCAGTACAGATGGAGACAGAGTCAATAGAATAGGTTCTTTTGTTTTTATTTTAAAAACTCAGTGGATGTGTCTGTATGTGTGTATTAAAGAGTGAGTTTTATGTATGTGTGCTCACTCAATTGCTCATGTATGTATCAAAGGTACCTCTGAAGGAAGTTACCAATGGACAAAGGAGAGACAGATTCCTCAGTCATGTTACACATATAGCATGAATGGTAGGGTAGAAGTTCAAGTTCCTTTGTGCACGGTGGGTATTTAATTTTACCCAGAGAAACAAGAAGATGAACAGAGCAGGTTAGAAAGTAAAGACCAGTACTAGCCATGGAGATGAATGAGCAAGGGATCAAAAACCATTGGGAGAATTTGTAAGGTGAATAGGACCCAGCTGAGTTCAGCTGAAACCACAACTATGTGGGAGGGCCAATCTGTTTGGTTACATAGTTTTCTTAAGTGGCCCTCACTGATACAGATAAAATTAATAACCAGACATGGGAAAGAGGAGTTCCTCTGTTGCTGCAGAGGAAGACCCTGGCAACATGGGAACTGCAGGTGTTAGAAGGATACCCACCCTTGCATCTATGGCAAAGGAAAATAAGAAAGTAGAAGATAGATGCTAATATTCAGAAGATATAGAGGGATAATGGTTTCTATGTCTATGAACAGATAGAATGATAATAAAAGATTAAAAGAGATGGGAGGGCTGGAGCAGATGCATGATCCTGTATGTCTACAATCTTCACACTTGACTGGATCATTGATGCTGCTTAAGAAAACATACATAGAACAGTGCACTCCATGAAGTGATTAACACATGTTTTTTTCTTTGAGGTTTGACTTGCTTGTGAGCCTCATACTTGAGAGAGGACTTCACTTATAATTTAAAGATCAGAATTTGTCAATTCCCAAACTTAACAGTCTCATTTTCATCCTCTTATTTAAATGTAAGTCACATTTCTAAGGGCAGTGCTTTGCCTGGTTTATCTCTGATTTTGGTTGGACTTCAACTCATAAATTACTCTTTCTTACCAGAGTATCTCAACTCCTTTGCTGACTCTGTTTAAACAGATAAAATACATAGCAACTTTTTAAAACATAGCCCTCTTCGTTTCCACATCACTCTTCAGGGGCTACATTTTATAGCCTAGCTTCTTCCAAAAATTGCCTCTACTTGCTCTCTTTGTAGCTCTGTCTCCCTGTCACCCTGAGATATATTCACAAACCCTATGGTTTAATGGCAGACCCAAACCTATCAACCAACAGTGGCAGACCAATGTGCCAAGTGAAACATCAATTGCTATATTATTTCCTTAAACTATACCACACTAATCCTTGTCACACTGAACTACACTTCCTATTTGTCTGTATCTGTAGCCCCAGGCTGTGTGGTATTTGAAGGCAGACATGCTATCATAGTTATCAGTGTCTTTTAGGAGGCCAGGACTCGGGCTGCTGAGCAAAAGGCCCTTGTTTGCCAAGTAATTAAATGAAAGCTCACTCTTACAGATTTAATACACAGCATAGGGGCCGTGGCTACAAATACTATAATAGAAACTTAAAATCTGCTAAGAGTGGACTTTTACTGTTCTTGCCATAAAAATGCTATATAAAGACAGACATGTTAATTAGTGCAGGAATAAATTTACATGTACATGTATTTCTTAAAATACACAGCTTTTATACTAAGAAGAAGAAAAAACAGGATTGAATCACCTGTTGATCTGAATCCGTTCTTAGTACAGATCCATCTGTAATCAGGACTGCTCTGGAAATTTGCCTGTAATGCACGAAAGAGGAAAGCAGTGATTGAGATTCCACGGATAAGTTTCATTTATTGTTATGTAACCAGCAGAAGGCATGTTTCAAAGATTTAAGTAAGGATAAAAGTGTCAAAACCCAGTCAAGTTCGGCTTTAATCTTTTCTTGGCTCAAGAAAGAAGGATGCATGACCTACAGACAAACTCCAGCTGAGGCAAAGGAGAAGAAAAATTCTGCTGGGCTTCCCTCAAAACAGAACCAAGTAGGGAAGAATGGTAAAAAAAAAAAAAAAAATCGTACCCAAGGAGCTGAAGTGGTCTGCAACCCTATAGGAGGAACAACAATATGAACTAACCAGTACCCCCAGAGCTTGTGTCTCTAGCTGCATATGTAGCAGAAGATGGCCTACTCAGCCATCATTGGGAAGAGATGCCCCTTGGTCTTGCAAACTTTATATGCCCCAGTATAGGGGAACGCCAGGGGCCAAGAAGTGGGAGTGGGTGGGTAGGGGAGTAGAGTGGGGGGAGGGTATGGGGGACTTTCGGCATAGCATTTGAAATGTAAATGAAGAAAATATCTAACAAAAAATTGAAAAAAAAGAGTATACCTTTGCTTTGGTAAACCTCTGCATAGTGCTTGAAAAACAGAGTTATCTGGTTCTATGTGGAGATCCATTTGGAATTGAGCTTTGTACAGGGAGATAAGAATGGATCAATCAGCATTTTTCTACATGCTGACCTCAAGTTGAACCAGCACCACGTGTTGAAAATGCTGTCTTTTTTTCCACTGGATGATTTTAGCTCCTTTGTCAAATATCAAGTGACCATAGGTGTGTGGGTTCATTTCTGGGTCTTCAATTCTATTCCACTGCTCTTCCTGCCTGATTCTGTACGAGTACCATATAGTTGTTATCACTATTGTTCCATAATATAGTTGAAATTTATAGAAGAGAAAGTGGGGAAGTCAAACACGTGGGCACAGGGGAAAATTTCCTGAACAGAATATCAATTGATACCAATCTAAGATCAACAATTGACAAATAGGACCTCATAAAATTGCAAAGCTTATGTAAGGCAAAGGATACTGCCAATAGGAAAAAACTGCAACCAACAGATTGGTAAAAGATCTTTACCAATCCTACATCTGATAGAGGGCTAATATCCAATATGTACAAAGAACTCAAGAAGTTAGACTCCAGAGAACCAAATACCCCTATTTTAAAAATGGGGTACAGAGCTAAACAAAGAATTCCCAACTGAGGAATACCTAAAGGTTGAGAAACACCTAAAGAAATGTTTAACATCCTTAGTCATCAGGGAGATGCAACTCAAAACAACCCTGAGATTCCACCTCACACCAATCAGAATGGCTAAGATCAAAAACTCAGGTGACAACAGATGCTGGTGAGGATGTGGAGAAAAAGGAACACTCCTCCATTGTTGGTGGGATTTCAAGCTGGTACAACCACTCTGGAAATCAGTCTGACGGTTCCTTAGAAAATTGGACATAGTGGTATAGCTTAGGACCTAGCTATACCACTCCTGGGCATATATCCAGAAGAATCTCCAACATATAACAAGGACACATGCTCCACTATGTTCATAGCAGCCTTATTTATAATAGCCAGAAGCTAGAAAGAACCCAGATGTCCCTCAACAGAGGAATGGATATAGAAAATGTGNTACATTTACACAATGGAGTACAACTCAGCTATTAAAAACAGTGAATTTATAAAATTCTTGGCAAATGGATGGAACTAGAAAATATCATCCTGAGTGAGGCAACCCAATCACAAAAGAACACACATGGTATGCATACACTGACAAGTCAATATTAGCCCAGAAGCTTGGAATACCCAACATACAATTCATAGACAACATGAAGCTCAAGAAGAAGGAGGACCAAAGTATGGGTGCTTTGGTCCTTCTTAGAAAGCAGAACAAAATACTCACAGGAGGAAATACGGAGCAGAGACTGAAGGAAAGGCCATCCAGAGACTGCCCCATCTGGGGATCCATCCCATATACAGTCACCAAACTCAAAACACTTTTGTGGATGCCAACAAGTGCTTGCTGACAGAAGCCTGATATAGCTGTCTCTTGAGAGGCTCTACCAGTGCCCAACAAAAACAGAAGTGGATGCTCACAGCCAAACACTGTACTGAGCACAGGGTTCCCGATGGAGCAGTTAGAGAAAGAGTAACCCCATAGGAAGAACAATAGTATCAACCAACCAGTATCCCCAGAGCTCCCAGGGACTAAACCACCAACCATGAAGGGACCCATGGCTCCAGCTGCATATGTAGCAGAGGATGGCCTTGTCAAGCATCAATGGAGGAGAGGCCCCTGGTCCTGTGAAGGGTCGATGGATGCCCCAATGTAGGAGAATTTGAGGGCAGGGAGGTAGGAGTGGGTGGGTGGGGGAACACCCTCATAGAAGCAGGGGGAGGGGGAGGGGATAGGAGGTTTTGAGGGGGGTGAG
Source organism: Mus pahari (assembly GCF_900095145.1). Lineage (NCBI taxonomy): Eukaryota > Metazoa > Chordata > Mammalia > Rodentia > Muridae > Mus > Mus pahari. The sequence continues at coordinate 97,833,761 of NC_034613.1, forward strand.
AAAGGGGATAACATTTGAAATGTAAATAAAGAAAATATCCTAAAAAAAAAAAAAAGAAAGAAAAACAGAACCATGAGAATGGACAGAAGTTTTCCCTTCCCTTGTGTACTGGGGTGTAGGACACCTTACCTGTATTGTACACCGGAACATGTATTCTCAGAAAGGTAACTGTCTTCAATAACGAAATGCTTAGAGATTATCCTTTGACCAAACTGATCTATCATTGCTTTACATCTATAAAGAATATAAACATAGAGAAAAGATCATATTAATGAAATAGTTGAGAAAATTAAATAATGGACTGCTGGTTCTGCATCTGAAACCTTGTAAAGCTTAAAAAAATTGCCAACTACTCTACATTTTCTGACACTGAACTAGACATATTCTGGCTGTTATTCTGACATTTTTAAAAATGTAAATACATGTATTGCCATTAGTCTGTAAGTGTAAGTCCAGTAAAGCATCATTACATAATTCCAAGCTTTCCTCTCATTTAGAAGCATAGAAGCTGTTTCTTTGTTTAGAAAATCGGCTTTCTTTTTTACCACCTTTAATAGTTCTAAGAGGAAAAGAAAGCTGATTAAATATCGCGTTGTAGCATTCACAACCTGTAAAAGCCACTAAAGGCTTTTTATTTTTCTGTTAAGTGTTGCTTTCTCTTTTGTTCAAGAACAGCTATCTGGTCATGCGCTTGTTTGATAATGTTTTAAACAGAAAAAAGGAGCTAGAGCTTCTTTTAATATCTGTTTCCACTTTACTTCAAAGGATAATCATGGAAAGATTTCTTTCAAGTGCTCTTTCCAAATAAGGAAAACACTTATGCATGGACATTCTCAGGTCTCTGTCATCTGATATGTGTGGGGACAATGAATCATATAGAACCCTCCATTGACCTTCTTTCAATGTGTCTAGATAAAAGGATGAAAATTAGAATCCATCTCCTTGCAGTGCCACAAGTTATAAATGTACTTTATAGGGCTCATTATCCAAACTAATGGACTAAGGGCGACATCCTTGAAACGGACTTACCAGCACTGACAAAGCCTCTATGCAATATTTCAGGAACTATATGCAAATGACTGTTATGTTTGCTATATCTTTTTATTATGGAAATATCAATTTGCTTTTGTCACAGCTTCTTTTGGTACCAGAATTATTTTATTAGAAATAAACTTATATGCTGGTCCTCATAAAAATGTAAGCAAATGATTTCACATTCATATCATATATAAAATATTCTGCTATAAGCTTGGTCTTCATGTGGGTCCCCCAGCAAGTGGAGCAGGGGCTGTCCCTAGGACTGTTGCCTACCTGCCTGCCTATGCATCTTACATCCCTAAATGGACCACCTTGTCTGGCTTCAGTGGGAGAAGATAATCCTGTAGCAACTTGATGTGTGTGGGGAGTTGTTTAGTGGGAAGTATGACCCAGAGGGGAGCTTTCCCTTCTCAAAAGTCTTCCCTTTTGGTCGAATGGGGGAAGAATTTGTGTGAGGGGTACGGGGAGGAGAGGAGGGGCTGATATTGGGTTGTAAAGTGAATAAATAAAGTTAAAACTTTCTAAATAAAATATTCTGCTATAAATTGAAGTATCCTCAATTGCTCTAAACAAGCAAAATAAGGGAATAACAGGAAGAATTAAAATTAAAATCAAATTAATTAAATTTGTATTTCATTGATACTATTGAAGAAATAGCATATTACTGCTGACAGGTTAGACAATTATGTTTGGTGATGTTATATACATACTTCTAAACATTTAAGCAATTTTAATATAAATTTGGGGTATTAATACTTACATGATTTCTCCATTTGCCTACACTTCAAATCTCCTGCATTTTCTTAAACTAGAGCTCATCTAATCTACAAAATACTTCACTTAATTAGCACAAAGGACTTACATTAAATATTGGCCAAGATAACTTTTGAAAAGTGGAAAGATAAGTTTCTTAAGCATTCATAAACATTTTAAAAATCAAACTAGTTGAGAAAAATGGAGACGAGTTATCTGCTGAATTGTCATGGTACATTGATTATATTTATCCTGTAATCACTGGCAAGCATTTCTTACTTTTAAGTAAGAAGTTATAGAAATTGAAGTGGTAATAATTCAGGCAGGAAAATAAATGGGAATATAACGTCCTGTTATATATTGATAGGACTTGGGTACACATATTTGTCTTTTGTTTGAACCCATCTGGTGAGTACTTAAAATGGGATACAACCATAATTATATTTCAAAAGACAATGGAAAGCACTGAACTATAGAGCAGGATGCTCATATTGAAATGTTAGGGTGAAATTTACTGATATCTGACAGTTACTATGGAATGCATAAAAGATGAATCAATAGATGGCTCAAGGAGTGGGTATCTGTGAAGATGTGTGAAGAAGTAGGTAAACTGTGATATTCATTATAGAAATTGAGCAGAAGATATAACAGGTTTTACTTTAAACTCAATGTTGGCAAAGGCTTGAAACTTTTCATGTACAATGTTGGACTAAAACTGAGAAAAGAGTGTTTTCATATAAATCTTGAAACTTTGTGCCTTTTCAAAGAACTCCCATTCTCAAACAAACAAACAAAGCAACCCAGGAATAAACCTAGCCTTCAAGTCAAGTTTATGAAGTCTTTGCTGTTTTGTTTACTTCCAAAGTCTAATAGAGATCCCTTGGTGACTGGCAGACACTGGTTTCAGGTGTTACAGCATTAGAAAGAATTACTATAGATAATGCAGAGAGTAAATAATGCAAGCTCAACTATGCAGGGATAAGATGCTAATGACTGTGCTTGTTTATGCAGAAGCTTCAGATGAAACTGATTTCCAAGGGAGGAGGAGGTGCAGGAGAGGGAAACAAATCAGAATCACACCTGGGGGACTTTTCAAATAATAAGTACCCCTGGAGATTCTGATAAGCTTCCGAGTCCCAAGAAAGAATCATAGCGAAGCCTCTGCTACTCCTGCATCTTTATGTTGTGTGAAAAAAAAGTAAAGAGCTACAGATAGAGAGAAATGATGCACATCTGTACAGAGGGAGGTGACAGTTATGAAGGCTCAGTCTTAGCCTGGTAGATGGTAACAAGATGACTCACCTGTTAGCCTCATTCTTGCCCTCAAGTACTGAGGCAGTAGGCCTAAGAAAAGCTCTGCAAACCAAGGCATGTTAAGCAAGTGGTAAGATTTGTTTTCCCTCAGATACTTAACTTATTGCCATATATTCAGCCTAATTGGGAGAACAATGAAGAACGGATATTGATTTGGGACCTACTTTTAATCTGTATTATAAAGATTAATATAAAAATTAGATGACATTCGCTTAATGGAAAACAACAAAATGAAACAGTGCTGCCAGACACATTAAAATACCCTCCTGCCTACTCCTCCCACATAAACCTGAGGAAGCCATTAAGATTAACAGCATTTCGGACTTAGCAGAGGGCCTTGCTGAGCCTCATAAATAGTAAATTGAGAAGGAACATGATAGGAGTTCCTAGTTACAGGGACACAATGACCAAGCTGATCATAAGAATCAGTGAAGCCAGACAGAAAATTTCATGGGCAAGGCTTTCTAAATCAACAAACCACAGCACTTACTCAGCTCTTGGTTCACGGATATGAGAGCATCCATTGCAAACTGACAATAAGGGAGGGGAAAAAAAACCCTCAGCAAGTCTAAAAGAAAACATCTGGAACTTAGTCAAGAAGAGACGAAACAACAGCAGTCACAGCTATGCAATCCCTTTGATCTTCAGAAGCCCCAGGTAATTACACAGTATGGAAAGTAGAAATGAAGTAATAAAAAAGAAAAATGTTAATTAAGGACATGATAAGATTCCTAATCACGGAACGAAACAAAACAGGTGTTCCTATTGGACACAGCTTGTGAGTTTTCTCAAAGGCATTAGGTTTCAGTTTCACATTGTTCAAAAAATGGTTTCAAAATATTCACAATATTTCTGGGCTGAACATCTACTACAGTCATTTTAACCCATTAACAAGACTGGGATTTTAGTTGTTGCTCTGACATTTTCATAAGATGTATCTTATGAAAATCTTTTAAATTATGTAGTAATTTGTTCTTTCTTTATAGAGTCTACTTAATCTTTTAAGAATACCTAATTGGTAAATAAAAACCATATCTACGCAAGGAATACAATGTGATAATTTGGTGTATTATACACTGTATAACAAATAACAGAATCACCCAGTCACCACCCACAGTTACCACTGGGGAGCAAAGATGGTTAAAATCTGTTCTTATCACATTTCAAGTACACAATTAAATTATCATTACCTACTTCCTTTATATATCTAGCATGATATGTTCCAAACTGACTTTATCACAGCCCTACATCTGTCTTCCTCCCTTGTAATCTCTCTATCAAATACAGCTTTAACCAGCAGTTATAATTTTTCCACCCAAATCTCTCTTCATAACTAATCTGCTACTATTATAGATTCTACCTTAAAATATTTCTTGTAATTAGCCTCTTTTCTCTCACCCCACTGCTACTGCCTTAGACTACAGGCGCATTTAATAAGGCAGTGGAAGTCTAAGAAACTGTTAGCACATTTAATCAACATAGAAATAGGTAATAATGAAGATGCAGACACAGGCAATTTAAAAATAATAGTATCGCTCAGCGGTAAGGTGTGGAAAGGCCATTGCAGAGTACTAAGTGAGGTATCTAACTCAGCTTTGAACAAATTGGCAGAGTATCAGGGAATGTAGTTGGGTGGCAGTGCTACATTCACAATGTTTTTATGGATCAAACAGAGTTAAGCAAATAAATATGAGAATGTCTCAGGTACAGAAACACACAATCACTTCAGTGGTATCTGTCAAGATGTAAAACAAAAAGGGGAAAGAAATGAGTTCCATACAGTGGTCAACTGTCTCCTGGAAGGCCTTCGAGTTTATCTGGAGATATAAAGCCATGAAGGCTGGCTGTATTTCCTCTTCATAGAGGAAAGCTTGATCTGCAGACCAAACAAAAATCCTGATTGTCTTGTTCTCATCTGCATTCCCAGTGCCTGGAACATAGAAAACAGCTAATACTTGCATGAATTGGAGAAAGGATGGACAACTGAAGTATTCTGTGAGAGCAAACAGTATAAAGACAAGAAAAGGGCACCCAATTGTGGTTCTGGAGGTAAAGAGTCTCTTTTCATTATGTTCCTTCCAAATCATTGCTGAAATTACTTAACACTACTTAAAAATTCTAAGTCACACTTCTGGGCAAAGCATAGAACACAACGGGCCTTCTTCTTTATGGCATGCCAAGGTTCCAATTACATATACTACTGAACTACCTGTATGTGTAATCTATGGTTTTATGATGCTTATCTGCTCTGGTAATATTACAACAACCATACAAGGTATGGCTTGTCAGCCACTCCACTTTTTATAATAACACGGAGGCACAGAGGGGTTAAACTTCTTGCTTAGGTTCACAGAGATTGAAAATATCAATGTCAGAATTCAAATACAGTCTATGTGACATTGAAGGCTGCACTGTTCCCTTCAATCCCAAATTACAAACAGAGGACCTATATTTTATTTACTTTTTTGTCATATCATATCACACCATAACAACTAGCATGGGAGTTGGTAAAGGGTAAGCATAAAAGAGGCACTGTGCTAGTTTCTTAAAAAAAAATAGACACAATAAAGTGTTCAATTTGTTTCTAATTTCTCATTACCCAATAATGTGACAACTGACCCACACTTCAGCATATGAAACATTTTAAGATCACTTATTTCTAAAGGTTAAAGAAGAGCCAGCTATATATTTTCCAGTATTGTTTAATGTAACCAAATAGGTCAAGTCTAAAAGAAGACTCAATGACTATTTCTGAATTCTTCGAAACTATCTTGCAAATATTAGCGAGGTTGTCATAAAAAGGACTTGCTATCATTCACAGCCCTAATATTATTCAATAGCCCCTCTTATTGCAGGATTGGGTTTTGTTAATAAATATGGTACTTCGGGACTTGTGTGATGATACAAAAGACTTTAAACTATAAGCAAGTTGCCTACTACATAAAGTTCATACTGCCAGTATATCGGGCAAGTACATCTAGACAAAGGCTTAGAATAAATTAATATTAGGATTCCCAAGCTCATCATGGAATATAGTACTCTTACTGAAATCTTTAAATTCACCCTACAGAACACTATTTCTCAATGTCATCTAAAACAATCTATATTAGATTCTACTGGGATATTGCTTATAACTCGTTTTCCATCCAAAAGTGGTAAGAAGCATCTGTACTCTGAGGTACACTGTGAAAACCTATCTCAAAACGGCAAACAAACCAAGCCAACAAAAAATTAATTCCTGGTGATATTTAAAAGAATAGTCAATTTCCTTGTCGCTTTATAGTTTTAAAATTGCCAGTCTGGGGGCTCTTATGATATCTAAGACCTTTAGTCTTCACCTATCTGTTCCAACTAGAATCAGTATAAGTTCATGAAAGTAGATAGTTTGTTCAGAATATTTCATAAATGTAAGTCAGAGGTAAGGTAAATGCATCCTTTATTTCAACAAATGCTATTACAGTACTAGCATACCTATTTTAAGAAAGCAAGCAAACAAGCAAGAAAGAGCCAACAAGAAATATGATCCATGCAAATTCTTCATGTCACTGAGACCAACATGTGGTACTGGAATAGTGCCCAAAGATGATAAAAATGACCTAAGCAAATAAACACCAAACAAGCAAGTTGTTATCTGCCTTTCTGTCACAGGGAAGCCTTCTTGTTTCAAAGTCACTGTACAAGGAAAAACAAACTGTGAGGCATAAAGACAACTGCTCCTTCATTACCTTCCATAGAGTTCCTCATGCCAAAATCTGAATTTCTAAACACTTTAGTGATAGTCTTTGTATACTGTCACCTCTTTTATTTAGATAGTGCGATTCTGTACTGTTGCTAATGATACTTTATAAGAAGTTAAAATCATGTGTCAATTTTTACAGCATAAAGCTGCAAAGCTCCTCGGTATTACTTATTTCTAGAACTAAATCTTAGCTAAATTAACTACTTATAACACTATAATCCACTTATGAGAAATTAATGGCCAATTTATCCCATTTAGACTCTACAGAATTACTGCATAAAGAAACAAGCCATTTAAGATTTTATATTATAATTTCAACAACACTTTTAATATGGCCCTAAAATAATCATCTATAAAATATAGTTCAATAGGTACTTGAGAACATCTATGAAAGAAGAAAAACGACAGTTTTAACAGTTCCTAAAACTCCATCCAGTTGAGCCTTTTCTTTTTCAAAGTACTACTTAGAAATTGTACAATGGTGTTTTACCTAAATTTAATTCAGACAAGAGTATGTATTAGTAAATAATAATAAGTTCTAGAAAAAATAATTAAAATACAAACAGGTAAAGAGATGATGCTCAGCTATGTAAGAAAATGGCTAAACTCATCCTTTAGCCCTCATCCTGCTTATAGGCTGATTCTGTTGTAAAAGAATTTATCCTCAGATAACAGGGCAGCATAGTTTATGACAACAATCTACCTAAAAACTCATTAAAGTCTTTTCTCTTGAAGTGACATGCATTATCAGCAGAGATTAATCTGATGAGTCTTTAGGTGAGCTCCATTTTTAAAAATGCAATAACAGAGGGCTTTGTTGTCATCTGATGAAAATCAATTAGAGGAGGTAAGGCCACAAGGAAAACTAACATCACTCATCACCTACCCCCGGCAGCTGAAATGATTTGTCTTCCAAGCTTGAATGATCAGGAGCTATAGTCATATTGCAGGGGAATTAATTTAGTTTCTATATTCTGAACTCACTTTCCTTGTTCTGGAAGACCTAAACACAAATTACTTTTAATCAAGGTTGATATGTTATTAATACCAAGGAGGATCTTTCAAGAATCACTTTTTGAAAAGCAACTTCTATATTTTTCACCGCTGTCTGGTATATAAATATAAGAAGGTTACTTATAGCATCCTTACTTTCTGGATTCTTTGTCCACTACAAGGCACTGTACAGAATGGCGAAGACAATAGATTCCACCAAACACAGCACACATTCTGGAAAGAAATAGGAAAATGACAATTAGGATAATTGGGTTGAAACTAAGGTAAAAATATTTAGGTATCTAACACATAGTAACTGGCATTACAAAAAAAGAAATCTGATCATATATAATGTTCACTATATTAAAATTTCTCAGATGCAATGTAATATTAGCAATTTCTTTATGCAACAAAGGAATCCCTATTAATAATATAATATTGATATCTAAAATTGTAACCAAGTCAAAACTGTTCCTAAGCAAGAGTTAAATGTCCCCCTAAAATGAACTCCTGCATTTCTAAGGTGCATAAAGCACAAATATTCTTCAGAGGAGATACATGAGACACTCAGACAAGGGGAAAGAAAGGCTGAGCAAGGAAGGCTTTAAGAGACTTTTTGAAGATGTCAGGTACTATAGAGGTAAGCAAATCTCTAGGAGCCAAAGCTAACTAGAAACTAAAACCTCAGCACACAGCTAGTACAGCAGATACTGTAAGGAGTACACTGGCTCAGTCAGCTATTCAACACTGATTTAGGAAGAGCAAGCTTTAAGATCTGGACAGGACATGGAGCAGAAAAGGAAATCATCTTTCATGACATTTGATTAGTTACAGAAATACACCTCTGTAAAATTACCTAGGAAAGATATGAACTCACTATTGGGGCAGAGAGAGAAACAGAATGCTGATTTGTCTAAGCTCAGGGTAGAGGAAGCTTATACCTCTGTATTAAAATCAGGGTTCTACACTCACAGATGACATAAATTTGAAATTATACCCATTACCAAGAAAATATCAAGAAAAATGGCTCTGGGTAAATGATAATTGTGGATTTCAACTACTTTTACAATTTAGAGTCCCACAGTGATGATTTTAAAACCTACAATTACACAGCACAGAAAGAAACATACCAAGCCTTAAGTGGGAATTTGTAGACACAAGTTAAAGGACAGCTCAAGCTAAGAGTCCTTGTTTAAACAGAACAGAGGTTATAGATATGCTTAAAATGAATTAATCAAAAATGTGAAAAAAGAACAATGCAATATCAGAAAGTATGGTAGACTGAATATTCACACCAGTACATGCCCACACCCTAATTGTAGAGATTGCGTGGTGTGAAGAACTTTATAAGTACATAACATTAGGGTTCCTGCAATCAGATAATCCTGGTGAGCACAACACAATTACAAGGGCTTCAAAAGAAGAAACAAGAAGGTTAAAGTCAGACACATGGACGTGCAGATGATTGTAGAGGTCAGAGTGATGCTGTTTGTATAAGGTGGAGCCATGCCAAAGAATGCAGGTGGCCTTTTTAAACTAGAAAAGGAGAGGAACAGAGCCTTCCCTCATGCCCTAAGAAGGAATGCAGTCCTGCTGGTCTCTTTCAGACTGCTGACCTCCAGGAATGGAAGATAATAAATTGGTGTTGTTTTGTCCTATTGAGTCAGTTAGAGCAGACATAGAAAGTTAACATATAGGTATATGTATACATGGAAATGGTTGTGAAAGTAGTGGTACTATGAATCAGGGTAAAATGGGTCGTGGCAAAAAGATTTGAGGACAACAGGTTATATTTATCACAAGAATCATCTCTGATTCACACTGTGTTCAGAATCAATTCCAGGAAAAGTACAAGTGTTAAGTATGAGAAGCAACACTAGACACGCATATAGGAAGATATGAGTCAGAAACAGATTCTCCAATAAAACATAAAACTCAGCCTAAAATCGACAAAATATAGAACTTTAAACATTTAGACATGTAAAAAAAAGAAAGTTAAAAGGTAAATAATTGTTAAGAAAAGACGCAATAGTAGTTATTAAATCTTTCAGTAAGAATAAAAGTTTGTTACAGTAAAATTGAAGATGCATACTTTTCAGAGTAGCAAATCTTACTGCTACTTAAATATGTTAGGTAACCCTAGCTATATGCATGGAAGAAGATATGTACAACTTTTTCTTTTTTTCCTGCACATCTAAGGCATAGGGGTTAGGGAAGAATTTTGACTGCCTGGCTTCATATGCCAAGTATGCCACATACTAGATGTGTGGCCATGGAAATAGGATAATGAGCTCCAGTATATCTACTTTTCCACACCAGCCCTATATTATCACTTATTCACATAAGCTTCTTTTGAAGAATAAACAAAATAATATTTGTAAAGAAGATATAAAGTATATGGTATGCAGAATTACACATATGTTTATTTTAAAATAGTGGGTTTATATACCAACATAAACCTAACATATATAGAGGAGAATTCACAAACAAATGGACATTTATGTGCAATAAATAATTTTAGTTTAACTAAAGAAGATCTAAGATCTAGCCATGGTCTCCAGCCTCTGGCGGTAATCTCTGTGCCCTCTAAATGTCAGGCCTGAAAGGAGTGCTTTGTTTGTTTGTTTGTTTGTTTCCCTAGAGATAATGGTTCAAACGCTAGCTTTAAATAACCGATTTAGGGACAGGACAGGGTGGACTAGATGGTTTTAGGGTAGGAGTGGTCAGGCCAACAGTTTGATTTGGAGGGAGAATGTTGGGTCATTTGATAAATATCAACTAAACTCCAAAGGGCTGGATATTGATCTCAGCTACAAGGGAAGTTGTGCCTAAGTTTTGAAGTTTCAGTTAAAAAAAAAATGAAAAACTGATGGTCAAGTTGAGTTTTCTTGGTTGACCATACATATTGGTCATATACCTGCATTTGGAGAGATATAATATTCTGATCTTTCAGTGAGGAAACATGCTAGAAACTACAATTTGGAATTCCTTAGTGTTCTTCCCCATAAGCCTTGCATAACTTAGTTCTATATCCATTCTCTCTAATGAACAAAAGTTTTATATACCAACTTTTAAGGAGTCCATCAAACTAACTATTCTGCCTGAGGTCAACCTTGCAAAACTAACAACTATGCTTTTGGCTTTACAAGTGTGAATAGTTTGCGATGACTATACCCTATAAACATACAAACAACTGTCCAAATTCTCATATCATACAAGTGACTATCATAAATAAAAAAAAATTCATGAAAGCTAATCTCTCCTACTAGGTGTTGTATTTTAAAAATGTAAAAGCTGATTGGCAACAGAAATTTTGCAAAGAACACTCGCGACTGGCAATCATTTATTTAAAAAAATCAACTTTTCATATAGAAAAATCTTCTATACATCAAAAAATACACACATATGTAATGTACAAAACTTAAGAGGAAGCTAGAAGTAAATACGCTGGAGTAGTATCTAGGAAAGTTGAGAATGAAAGTTACAGTCAAGAGAATCAGTTGCTTAGTTTCTTTACTGCTCTTTCAGAGGTTTGGTTCTCAGCACCTACACCAGGAGGCTCAGAACCATTTATAACTCCAATAGCAAGGCCATCTGATAACCTCTTCTAGTCTCCCCAGGAAACTACATGCACATGCTGCAAATATGGAGGCACACCGATGTACATAGAAATAAAAATGAGTAAAGCTTTAAAAAGTTAAAGTAAATGTGGCCACATTTTGACATTTGACAAATTTTGAGTATATTGATGCCATTTATTTTAATCTGTATTGAGAAAGTAGTTTATAATCTATATAGGACATAATGAAAATTACCAATGGTGGAGATAAATGACATTCATTGAATAGGATTTAATATTTTCCTATCTTTCCAAATTTAATTCTTTTAGATTCACATAAGCAGCTAAGCCACAGTAGAGTAGGGGTTAGGTAATATTCTTCTGGTATACAACATCAGTGCACAAGAAAACTTGTATTTATTTTTACACTGAGAAAATTAGAATAATGCAATTAAGGATATAATAGAGCCACTAAGCAAAATTCGACATGGTTAAGAACCTGTAGACTATACATTTTATGTAGGAAAGTCTTTTTTCCTGTTAATTTTGCTCACCAATAGGATGACAAATTGTGCAGTAATATTTGTTAGTATATCTGATGTTAAGACATTATAATCTATCAGATTCTAATGATATTTAGAAAAAATAATCTTCCTGGTGGTAGACTGTTTTGACCCATGGCAAGCTGTGTTTGTCATGTGGTATTCAGACTTCTGATTTTGGCAAGAGAGTACTGATGACACACAGGAAGTCATGACCAAGGTGTTTGACACCATCTTCACTGTCAATTTCCTGCTAATAATCAAAGAATTCACAGGAAACACCACTGGTCTACTTCCCACAGAGAAGCTGAACTAGACTCAAAGCCCAAATGAATGTTCTCATTTGCTTGGGGAATATTGTTACGTTGTGACTATGGCAGCAGTGTTTCCAACTGCTAACACATAGCTAGGGATGGGCTGTCAACACCTGACCTACAGAATTTTCCACGTTTAGCAGACTAGGCTGTATTCTCATGTTTGCTTCCCTCAATCCCCTGCATGCTCGCTGCAGTAGAGGGATTGTTGCATTAATTCTCCATAGGAGAAATACTATTTTTAAATGTCTTCTTAGGTTTGAAAAAAAGAAAAAAGAAAGAAAATTCTGACGCCATTCCAGGTTGTATAAGGTTAAAATGCCATAAAACATTGCATCACAGAATACTACCATGTTATCAAAATATTGTTAAATACACTTAAATGAAATATAATTTTTATAAAGACCACTATTGTCTTATAACTTTATGAAACATACAATTGTCTTTGTATATGTTACCTAAAATTCCTTTGAAAATAAGCCTTTATAAAATTTGGGCTACAAGAGGCCTCTGTATTTCATCAAAAATTACCTGGTTTTCAACATGATATGATTTGTTAACTGTTGTTCTACATACTGTAAGAAAGAAACGTAGAGAATACATGGGCTGTTCCAAGACCCCCAGCACATATGTAGTAGAGGACTGCCTTTTCTGGCCTTAGTGGGAGTCTCTAATCCTGGAGAGACTTGATGCCCTAGGGAGGAGGATGTGGGAGAGAATCCTCTCAGAGGTGAAGGTGAGGAGGAATGGGGAGAAAAACTCTGCGAGGGGGGGGGACTGGAAAAGGGGGGCAACATATGGTTTTCTTTCGACCTATGCTAAACTTATTACATATAACTTCAACTGAAGATAGTATACTTACAGTAGAAATGCTTGTCTTCAAAGTTCCTAACACATAGTGAATACTTTGCAAAACATACTTTTAAAAAATGTTATAAAGGACATTGGTTAAGCAGAAATTTTAAATACAATGCTCTGAGCAGAAACTGGACATTTTATAATAGGACATATTTGTAAAAAATATGGTTTAAAGTTTGATTTTAACATATTAAATAGGAGCGCAGTGATGTAAGTGTTAATGCATTAATGCTGAACAGAAGCAGAAAGTATCAAGACTTCCAAGACTTCCTTTTGGTACACTTGATAGTTGCCTTGTGAGGTCTAAAAGAACGTGTGGCTCTGCTATACCTACTTGCTGTAGTGTAGTAGATATTATAAGAATAGTTAAGTGTTATAGGTATTGAGGAACTAAAGGAAAATCTACTGACATACTATAAATATTGGATCTTTTTGCTCCTCCAAAAAGATTAAACTGTTCTAGCTGAACATGTATCACGTCATTTTCAAAAAGGGTAGAAGAGAAAAACCTAACCATTGATCACTGTCAGTGTACCTTAGCTACACCCAGATTGCACAGTACATTGATAAAATCACAATTCCGCTAAGTATATCTCCTAAATATCATGATATATAATTCAGCACTGTGTCTGCACAACATTTGACAGTGTTTCTTCTAACTGCATGCATAGATAAACATGTATTAGAGCAATATATTTAAAACAACACACTGAGCTTTCTATCATGTTCACCGAGTACATGCCAGTCTGAAACATGAGTGTAGAAGAGAACATGGACGTGTGTCTACCTTATATACACGTACATAAGAGGACAAAAGTCTCAGTGCTTCTTACATTTACACACCTTTAGTCTTACCACATGTCATGTGTATGGATTATATACAACAATGTGTATGTATACAACTACATCGTGCTTACTGATTCAAGTTATACTACTTATTGCAATCTCAATTACACCATGATTCTTAATTTCTTACCCTTTCCTGGCATTTAGTATCCTTCCAACTGGAAGGAGAGCAGGTGTCACAAATGAATGCTACATATTTTTGTTGCTGTGGGTCTATCTTCCAGAAAGGTAAAAATGGGTAAGATGAGAGTCACAGCATCATTTTGCCCCAAAATTCCATCTAATATTTAAGCCACTTTTTCACCCAGTCCAGCTTTGGATTTCCTATTGCCCTAGAATTAAATGTAATTCCTCAAGAAAAACAATATCTCTACAATCCTACTCTAGTCTCCATCTTTTACTGTCCATTATTGATTAAATTCAGCAGGATAAAAAAGTGAAACCAAAAATAAATAATAATGTCACCAATAAAAATACTCAACTATGTGTTCTATTCACAGCAATGTTGTATAGCAAAACTGACAAGCCACTCGCAATATTGATGGAAGTGACAGCACCTGAAGGCAGCTGGTTTGTCAAGCAGTAGTCATCACCATCAAAACTTTCAGGTCATTAGGAATCAAGTGTCCAACTGTAGTCACAATATGCAAATCACACAGAGATCAGCTTTTGGAGATGGCTATGGAATCAATAAGGACATCAGCCATGGAGTCACAGTGCTGTGTCCTCTTTGTTTCCCATTTACTAGTTCTGTGACTATGTTTCAGNTCTTGAGATAATAAAATGGCGATCATAACTTATCACATAGAGTTGTTTACAGAGTTGAACGAATTAAGGCAAAGTGAGGTGTCCTGAACATCCTAAGTGGTCACTACATTGCAGTTTGTTAGCTACTACCTCCTGAAGTGAAGAGACAAAGTTTTCAGATTCCATGACCTACGGTGAATTGCTGGCCTACACTGATCAAAGTGTGTAGCAATCTGCTTGAGTTGTTCATGGTCTGTATTTTCTCTCTTAGCATTTAAACGACATAGGCACCTGGTCAATACAACCATCTTCCAGAAAGAGATATGTGATGGGTCAATGAGAACTGTTTGTGTTGATCACAGCATGCACTGACATTTGTCTCTTCATTCCCAAGTATTTATGGAATTAGGCCTACTGTCCAGGAGATATGATCCTAGTCAGTTAGGATACAAAAACTAAAACAAAGCTGTCCCCGATGGTATGTAACTTATCAAGTGTAAAAAACAGGCAACAAAACAACATAATTAAAGGTTCCTGACAGCATTAAAACAATTTAAGATGAATATGCTTTGGGAACGAGAGCATAAGACAAACTGAACTGATATTTGAGCAAAGAATCAAGTAAACAGAAGCATGTGACCATGTGAAGATGTGGAGGAAGAATATTTCAACCAGAGAAATAGCCACCAGCACTTGAGGTAGAACATGGCTCAGTGTACTTGAGAGAGCAAAAAACGACTAATAGGGCTACAATATAGGGAATAAAAATCATATAAAGTGATATCACAAAAGAAGCAAGGGATCTGATAATGCAGGACCAGAATTGGGGCATTTTTTCCCTTCCTTGTTGTCGCCACCCAAAAGTTATCCATATTTCTACAGATTAACCATCATTGATGTTCTTAAAAGCAAACCCAATTAAATCTACTGATTCCATTGTGTTAACCTTGGGAGGGATTCATATTTCGGTCTGACATTGGTACCCTTTCTAGAGTAAACAGACAGTTGTTTATTTCTTCTCAGGGGAAAAAAAATGGATTTCTAGTTAGTTTGTCAGCTTTTTAAAGATGGTCTTTGCTACTTAATGAAAAATCATCAAAAGGATGAGAGGAGGGGGAAAGGCTAGTGATGTTATCCACTGATGGAGTGAGTGATGACAACAACCTGAAGCATAGTAGTGACGATGGAGACAAGGAAGTAGAGAGACTGGGGCCACAATTAAGATACAACTGCTGAAGAACTGGATTTGGAATGTTGATTCCCAAAGAACAGTTCAAAGAAACTAATAAAGTTCTAAGTATAGTGTCTCCCTTGAAACATGTAATAGTTAAATGCACCTTCTCAAGCCTGATCACCCTTCTGCACAGGAATTGCTGTGAAGAAGCATCTAGGGACACTTACTCTAACCTTCTACCCAGAGATGAGCGATTACCAGAAAGTTAATGGCTACCATTACCAGTAAGTACTGTCTCTTGGCCCTTTGTCAACATCAGTACTTAACACTGTACATACACTCATTTCCAGATGGGGTACACAGATTAGTTTATATTCTTTCAAGAAGTCACCATGGGTTAGGAAGAACACAACATCCTTGATAACTTAATAAATTATCAGGTACATGTAGGTATCTTGATCTAGTGGGGCTGTTCAGGCAGATTTCAGTCCCAAGGAAATCAGGCCATGGGCAAACAGGCTGCCCTTTGGGCACTGCAGTCGCTCTTACAAGGCATAATCATCATGCTCAACTTAGAAATAGCTGCCCAAAGAGAATGCATAGCTATCAAAAAACTCACTCCCAGAAACTGCCTTTATTTCATACATCTTAGCCATATATCTTGCGTCTTCTGTTCTTGGTGCCATTCTGTAGATGATATATTTACTTTTTGCCCAGCTTTTCTGGCTGTCCTTAAATTTAACCTTCTATAGGAAAGTCACAATAAAACTATGTATTAGATGACAGAAACAAATCTCTATTAATAACTGCACCAGGGGTTCAGAATAACTTAGCATAAATTATAGAACACTAGTCATCATTCAAGCCTTAAAAAAATAAAGCCTTTCAAAAATTGGGGGTATGCTTCAATCATGAGCTAGGCTACAGATCTTCAGCTCAGATGCTTGTACAAGTGCTCCAACTCTCACAACTTAGTAAACTCCTTAATATAGCTTATCATAGTGATACCAACAGGACTAGAAATGGAAAGCATCAGGGTTTCCTAACTAGTCTTAAAAGATAACTTTAAAATGTTCTTTAATATTTAACTTCTCAGTCAAAATACCTATCACTAACAGCATCATAGTTTTATAGTAGCAGATCTACTCAAAAAAATTATTTTAAAGAACTTCTTTTAAATTCAAGTATATATAAAAATCTCCACAGACTATTATTCAATTGCCTTTGGTCGGTGTCTTCCCTCTGCGTCTTTCTTGGGTATGGCAATGTACAGGATAAACAAGTACATTTCTGGTTTGAGTAATCCTTGTGTGAATCTTTATTTTCCATTTTGCTAACTGAAGATCCAAATTTCAGCGCAGAAACAAAAATGACCTAAGCTATATGACAATTAAATTTCCTTGTATATATATGCACCACATTTATTATCTGCTGATCTGCTGCTGGACATCTAAACCTAATTATTTCCTATTGTGAGCAGTACAATAAAAACAGCCATATGCAGGTAGTTCTGTGATATTTTAGTTTAATAGTCCTTCAGTTATATATGCAAGAGTGTTAGAGTTGAATGATAGTTCTATTTTCAGTTTTTAAATTTTTAAAAAAATTTTGTTGAGAACTTCATACATGAATACTATTAACACCATCCCCACTATATTTCTTTCCCCCTCTGCCTCCTCTTTTATCCCCCCTGACTCTTTCTCAATTTCATTACCTTTTATTACTGTGATGTCTGTATTCTCACTTATGATACTTTCTCTAATGATTATTACATGTGCTCCCATGTGTGTGTGCGTGCACGTGTGTGTGTGAGAGAGAGAGAGAGAGAGAGAGAAAGAGAGAGAGAGAGAGAGAGAATATCTGTTTACTGTTACTCATATGCATATGATTTCACAGATAACCACTTGGTACTGGTTAACCAATTAAGGGGCTTTTCCTAGAGAAGCCCGGTTGTCTTTCTCCACAGTCACTAACTGCCATATGTTCTTTTATGCTCAGTTTCTTAAGGCACTTCCATCCTGACTTACACAGTGGCAGGGCGTATACATTTCCACCAGCAATGCATATAGGTGATTCTTTCCTACATCCTCCCAGGCATCGTTTGTTATGTGCTTTCCTTATGACAGCAAGAAAATGGGCAGTTTGAGATCATTTTGTTAAGTGTAATTTGCCAGATGCAGAAAGATAAATACCACACACTTTTCCTTAGCTAAATATAAATTTAATATTGTGCGTGTGTGCAAGTATATGCATGTATGTGCAGGACATACAAGTAAAAAGGAGGCTATGAGAGCAGAGAAGAGCTAATAAAGTTGGGAGGGAAAGGCCAGGGTAAGGGAATCTATGTAACAGGAGAGCAGACGAGGGACTCTATGGGTGACAAGGAATTAGCAGCAACAGAAGGCAGGAAGGGAGGCAGTGGGGAATGGAAAAAAAAATTCCATACTTTTCTTAAAATGCCATAACAAAATCATGATTTTGTATGCTAAGTTTAAACTCTTGAAAAAAACAAATTAAATAAAAAATTAGTGATTAGCCAAAACTCCAACCTTCTGACCTGTATAACAACTCCCAGGTCCCTTTCATTATTTGGAGAGTGTGCAGAGAGCTGTTTATGCCATTTTCCTACCTATTCCACATGGTACTTGTGAAATCATCCTTTAGCTAATATTCCTCAATTTTGAAATTTACTATGAGTATAATAAATCCCTATGTTTCAACTATAAACTGGAAAGCAGATAACCAGTTAAGTGGAAAGTTATTATGCAAACTCCCTATCATTTAGAAAAATAGTTCATAATAAAAAAAACACTAAACATTGTTTCTATAAATTAAAGCTCACTGTGCAAGTAGTAACAGCTCAATTAAACCATCACCTCCATCCCTTCCTCCTTCCCTCCCTCCCTTCCCATGTTTAAACCATATCTATATGCATGAACATTCCCCCCAACCCCATGGTGAGAGAGCATTTACTTTTTAATGCAGTCTTTTACATAAAATGTTATCAAAGGTATTTTGAAAATTCAAATGTTCACTGGCTCCCTGTTCATCACACCTTATTTACCCATGTCAAAGAAATTTTGGAATGTCAAAGTATAATTCTCTCACAAAAACCTTTCCTCCTGTGGATTCTATACTAAAGGATTTCACTCTTCTGTTATTTATTTAAAAACTGACTCTTATGCTCAATTAATTGTTTGCCTTAATGCTCTGACAGTTCCTGGGCAATTTCTTGAAAGTATACACCTTGCATAACTTTTCTACCTATATGGCAACTCATTTCCTTTAACTGCCCCCTGTCAAAGCAGGAGTTCAAAACAATGTTACCATATTAAACTGAGTGATTAAAAAATCTATCAGGACCCAGATGTTTGTTTGTGACCCTAGACACAATATTTTCATGTTTTTTCCTTTGATAGCATACTGAAGTTATATAGTCAAAGAAAAACAAACAGTATTCAGCTGTGTTAGGCAAATCCTAGCTAAGGACTCCAGACCACCTTAGCCAGGGAATGAAAGGACAAAGTTCAGCTGCTATTTACCTACAGGTGGACATTTGCTGAAAACAAATCAACCAGTTACTCCTTACTACCCTGCCACAGTTTCCAACTGTTCTAACTTTAGAATGAGTATGAAAGAATAATTCATAGATTTAGCTTTCTGGTAGCATAAGAAAGATGGTATTCATGTAATAATTGGAGGAATACTAAAGACAAAACTACCAGGACTTGTTGTACAGTCCTGATACAACAAGGCAGTTTAGAGGGAAAGGAAGTCAGTATGCATTCAGTAGAGGAGTTACAGAATTTAAGAAAAGGAAACTTTTGAAAAGGTTCTCTATTATAGAGCCTGCAAGAACTTAATCTGCTTACCTAAAAAGTAGATTGTTTCTAATAGTCACAGATTATTGAAGACCTAAGAAGTAGAGTAATTTGAGACTCACATTGTTTCAGTAGAAGGACAGAATTTGAAAAGCAGGAAAAGGCCTTAATCCCAACACTCAGGAAGCAGAGTTAGCAAGATCTCTATGAGTGGAAGGACAGCCCGGTCTCCATAGAGTTCCAGGACAATCAGGTCTGCATCATACAAGCCCTGCCTCAAACTCAAAAATAAAGAAATAAAGGAAAATAAAATAAAAGCAGAAAAACATAAGAAAAGGTGGAAGTTATTTAGGCAAATGGATACTTGAATGACACATGAACTGGGAAAAATCAAAGAGGTGAAGTGTGTATTCACTTAACTATCTTTGGAAGACTTAGAAATAGGGCTGGGAATATGGTCCCAACAGCTTTCTGGCTAGGTAGCCTCCATGTCCCAAGTTGGAGACTTATCTCAAAAAAATGAGGTGAACAAGGACACAGAAAGACACCAGACACAGACCTGGACTCCCACCTGACCACCAACATGTACATGATACAAATAAACTTAAAATATATGAAAATAGAAAATTGTATTTTATGCTCTGAGATGGCCATTTTCTTATTTTTTAATGAAAAATCAATAGGGATTTTTCATATCCGTTCTATTCCTGCAAAAAAAAAAAAAGGGACTTTTAGAAACATCTGTGATTTCTGAGTTAAATCATTTTTTCTTTAGATTAAAAAAAATCTAAGATTGCCGGGCAGTGGTGGCACACGCCTTAAATTCTAGCACTTGAGAGGCAGAGGTAGGTGGATTTCTGAGTTAAAGGCCAGCCTGGTCTACAAAGTGAGTTCTAGGACAGCCAGGGCTATACAGAGAAATCCTGTCTCAAAAAACCAAAAACCAAAAACCAAAAACTAAAAAAAAAAAAAAAAAACAAACTTAAGATTAATTAAAATTTAAACCTCATTATGAATCTATACCTATTTAGAATGTTCACACATTTCAAATTATCTTAAAGTTATTTTTAGTTACCTGCCAGTTAATATCAAAATAATCTTCCCACTTTACAGAAGTTTTGCAGTTCTCAATTTAGCACAAAGATATTGGAACACAGAGAGCAGAATACTGAGGTCTCTCTAATGTATGGTTCTCACTAGGACAACAAAGTACAGAAATTCGTCTTCGCTTGTGAGCACGGCTTTCTTTGTAAAAAAAATTCCATTTAAAAAATGCCATTTTCAAGCATATACAACACACTTATCACACATTTACTCCAAAAAAAAAGCCCATTTGTTTTCTAGTTTCCTAAGCCTTGGCCTTTTTTCAAAACCAAATTCACTTCATTTTAATAGATTCTGGCAGAATGTAATGCTTGACTGCACAGAAACATTGCTAGGGCTAATTTTTCAGTATAATCAACTCTATGACAAGCGTGGTCAACACCTACTGTTACCATACGTGAAACAGACACAGCCCAGCCCCAAGAATTTCTCACTTCTCTCATTTTAATAGAAGTTAAGAACGCAGAAATTGTTTCAAGAAAACAGGAAAAATTCATATTTAGAGATTGCTTCAGTTATTAAATTACCTCTCCAATTAAGAGCTGAAAGAAAATTCACAAAGCAACATAATATCCATACAATATATTCTTCAGATGATTGTGCATATTTGGAGTACCTCCGAACCCTTTGATGTTATTAACCCCAAAGAACAAACAGTACAGTAATATAAGCCTAATTAGTAGAGAACAGTTCCAACAATGCGTCAGAGTTTACTAAAACTGCCTACCAACACTGGACTGAATTTCAACTTTGCCCTGGTGACATCAAATAGTATTATAGATCAATTAAGAGTCATGAAACATTTTGGCTTGTAGCCCTCATCATACATAGCCTTTAAAAAAGCAATTTCAGTTCCTATCAAGGTAGGAATCAGCAGTTGTAATTTTTTAATACAGCTGCAAAACAATAGGACCCATTAATAGCTGAACTTTTGACAGCACTATTCAAGATGATTTATGAGTTTGTATATAATTTGATTATTCTATTAATTCTGCTGATTACTGCTTCAGCTAATAAAGTGAAGGTCACTTCTAAAATAAATCTTCATTACATTTCACAGAAAGTAACTGCCTCCAACTAGTTGTTTTCTTTAATTAAAATCTAATGTAACAAGAAAGAAGATAGGCTTCAGGGTCATTCATCTGTTGTACTGTGAGGATATAATACACACAAGGCAAGTCCAGTGCAATACAAAGTGTCCGTTCATCTAATACCTTACTTACAAAAGCATTGTAGTTATTTATGCTAATACTAAAATTACAAAACTCAACTGTATTCGTGTTTTAAAATTAAAAACATACAAAGAATATCTGAAAATAGTCCCTAAACACGTATTATAAAATGTAAAGCAGTGTTTTCACTTCTAAAAATATGCATGTGCGGTTCTGCTGGAGGAAAAGGAACAGTGGGTCACTGCTTTAACCACATCTTTCCTGGAGGTAGAAAGAGACTGTCTATGCTCCATAAGATAAGTAATGGGCACAGGGCCCTGAGAGGTTGGAGAGAGATCAGAGGAAAAATGGTCAGGGCTCATATTAATACATTATTCTTATTTAATCTATTTTTACACACAGAACATTCTGTGTCCTAGATTTAATGCTTCGTTTTATTATTTTTTAAAGTTCCCCCAGCCCTTCAGCTTGAGGTCTGATCATCAAAGCTGATGAATCATACAACCGCATCAAACCAATAAAGCAAATTAAATGATGCATATTTTCCCATAGAAGTAAAAAGCAATCCTCAAACTCAGGAAATAATATTTCAAAAGACTGAAAGTTTAAATATAATAAATTATAGAAGTGCAGTCATACCACAAAGAAGTAGGCAGCAATAATCTTCATGTAGCCTCCATTGGGCTTTTACCACATATTACACTACTGTTTAACTACTCTGATGTGCTCTGACCCCACCCCTGTATATATGAAAAGATTCTACATTCCAGCTCTGTAACTTCTGCTTCTTCACATTTAGCAATATGTTGTTCCACCATACTCTGGCACCACCCTCAAATGTAACTATCTTAAGATACCCGCTACCCACTATCACCTACCCAAGGTCCTTCCCAACAAATATCACATGAAAAAAAAAAAATTTTTCTCACAGCACATTCACTCCTATTATTTTACGTCTCTCAGTATTCTCTCGAATAAAATGTGCTTTCACCAGTTTATCTTGGACATCTATCAAAACACTGGAGTGTTTAGTAAATTAAAAATTTTAATCTAAACTTGCATATGATAAAGCAAGGACCCTGATTTTACAGTTCACCTATCTCATTTGGTTGGAGGGAGGATTCATAGGCCTCAAAAACACCAAAACAAAAATATATTGGTCACAGGAAACAACTAACCTTACTTACTACTTACTACTAGGTCCTTCTCATGACCAAAAGTACATATTTTCAAGACAAAAAGGAAGGAAATGTACTACACACTTAAGTGAACCAGTCCTCCCCTTTAATGGAAGGGAAATGGTCCTCTCCCACTGACTATGTAGCTTGGAAAAGGATGGGGATCTAATGGTGAGTCAGAATGTGAACCCACCTAATCAGAGTCTGTGGCCAGGGAAGATGCAGGAAGAGAGAGACTGAGAAGCAGAGAGGGAGGGAATACAATCGCCCTTTTTGTCTGAGGGAACTTTTGTGCTAATTAGTTTTCTTCAATGTGACACAAACTATAGTTACCTAGTAAGAGGTGTAGTTTCGATTGAGAAAACACCTCCATCAGATTGAATGCAAGTCTGTGGAGAATTTTCTTGGTTAATGACTGATGAGAGAGGACCCAACCTACAGTGAGTGATGTTACTTCTGAGCACATGGTCTTGGGTTGTATAACAAAGTTAGCTGAGGAAGCTGAGTATACCAAGGAAAGCAAGGGCAAGAAGTGTTCCTCCATGCTCTCTGCTTCAATTCCTGACTCTGGGTTCCTGTATAAGTTTCTGACCTAACTTCCTTCAATGACAGACTGGGACATGGGAATGCTAGCCAAACAAACCCCTTCATCCCCAAGTTACTATTAGCATGATGTTTTATTGCAGCACTAGAAAACAAACTATAATAAGTTCTAAGCTATGTGGATGATAAATTGATTTCCTAGTGTTACATTTTCCCTAAAAGGACATTCAAATTCTTACAGAATTATCTGGGGGGAGGGGGGGCTTGTTTAGGCATTCTAGGAAGGAAATGAACTACACACTTAAGTGAATGAAGACCAGTCCTCCTCTATAATGGAAGGAAAATGGTCCTCTTCCACTGAATTTGCAGCTTTGGGAAAGATGGAGATGAGATGTAGTGGTGAAGCAGAAAGTGAATCTACCTAATTAGCCAACCAGATTGCTAGAATCAATCCTGGTGATCAGATGTTGCAACTAGATGGCTCTCATGTCTATTTTCTCAAGCTATTTGTAGAACTGCCAGTTTCTGCCAACATCTAAAATCTGGTTTTTATTTTTCATTAAAGTATAAGGAAACACATATCAGTTGTTAAGACATTTTTTATCTAACAAGACCAATGATAACTTACCATCTCTGACTAAAGGATTAAGAACTTCATGCTTAGGTTAATAATACTTTGATGCTTCAAGAGGCAGAGAGCCTTGTGTCTACTGAAGGAAAAGCAAGTGGCATGGCAGAGCCTCTCTCTATCTTTCCTTACCTTTCCTTTTCTTTTCTTCTTTCTTTCTTTCTTTCTTTCTTTCTTTCTTTCTTTCTTTCTTTCTTTCTTTCTTTCTCTTTGTTTCTTTTTTGATGTATGTCTGTTTTTCTTTATTTTTTAAAATTTATCTTATTAGATATTTTCTTCATTTACATTTCAAATGCTATTTCGAATGTCCACTATACCCTCCCCCCTCCCTGCTCCCCTACCCACCCACTCCCACTTCTTGGCCCTGGCGTTCCCCTGTATGGGGCATATAAAGTTTGCAAGACCAAGGGGCCTCTCTTCCCAATGATGGCTGATTAGGCCATCTTCTGCTATATATGCAGCTAGAGACACGAGCTCTGGGGGTACTGGTTAGTTCATATTGTTGTTCCACCTACAGGGTTGCAGACCCCTCTACTTTTTCTTATCTGTGCTAAAACTGATAAAACCTCTGGGTACATGTCTGGGAATGAATGAGTCATGGAACTATGTGTTGGGATAGAGAGGGGCTGAGAGCTGCTCATTATTTAACCCCATCAGTAAAACAAGAAGGAACTGTGCCAGAAAGAACTTCACAGCTACTCAAACACCTTGCATTGAGCTTTCATTTTTTGGCTATCTTTTGTTGCGCTGATTTCTGAAAGACACTTAAGTTATACAAACTTAGATTAATATCAATATATTATAATACTTTGGTAAGTTTCAGAGAATGAGTGTTTCTTAGAATCTCAACCACAAGCTGTTGAGACTGGTGGATTATCATCTTTACATCTTAACATCTAAGGAAACTTTGAAATCTTTCCAAATGCAATGGTCAGAATGAGTTTCTTAGCTCATTTGTGTGTGTGTGTCTGTGTGTCTGTGTTTGTGATTAAGAGCATGTGCATGAGGGAATTACAATTGAAAAGCATAAATACTTGTTTTACTTCTATTGCCTCTGAATATCACCAGGGTTCAGTGAATTTACTGAAGCAAAAAAGAATACCATAATTCCAAATTTACATGTCCCAGGAAAAATACTATCTACTCAAGTAACTATTTCAGAAATAGAACAAGATTTCTGTATAAGTTGTGGTGTTATCTGACCTCTACTATAAAATAAAAACTGTATCACTGTTAGGTGATGCATTGTCTTTTACAGTAAAATATTAAACAGAAGGTCAAGAGCTTCTGGCCATACTTGACTAATCCGTATGCTATAGGCCTTCCCTTAGTTTGCTGGTTTCAAGCAGCAGCACAATTATGTCGAAAAATACAGTAAATAATACTTTACTGCTCCACTGGGGTTCCTGCCTGGTTATGGGAGGTGGCCTCTTCAGGTTCCATTTTCCAAATGTAGTAAGTTACAGCTAAGGTTACCCCTATTGATTCTTAGGAACCTACTTTATTCCAGGTGTCTATCTCCTCCTGGAGAAGCTCCCCACATCCTCACCCCTGTAAGTTACCGATTTCCATTAATTTTCATGGCCATCTAGCCATTTCTCCTATTCTTCCTCACACCTTACACTGAATGCCCCCATTCCATTCCCCATCTCTCTCCTTCCCGCTTCCCTTCCTACATCTGCCTCTTATGACTATTTTAATCCCTCTTCTAAGTAAGATCCAAGCTTCCTTGCTTGGGCCTTACTTCTTGTTTAGCTGCTTTGGGTCTGTAGAGTGTAACATGGTGCCTGTATTTTATGGCTGATATCCACTTATGAGTGAGTACATACCATGCATGTAATTGTGGGACTAGGTTATCTCAGGATATTTTCAAGTTATATCCATTTGCCTACAAAATTCATGATGTCCTTGTTTTTAATAGCTGAATAGCACTCCATTGTGTAGATGTACCACAGTAGAGCGAAAGGGACTGCAAGGCACCCACAAAACTTTCAACCCAGAGTTTATCCTGTCTATAAGAAATACAGTATGCCCCCCCCCCCGAGCTCGTGTCTCTAGCCTCATATATAGCAGAAGATGGCCTAGTCAGCCATTGTTGGGAAGAGATGCCCCTTGGACTTGCAAGCTTTATATGCCCCATACAGGGGAAGACCAAGGCCAAGAAGTGGGAGTGGGTGGGCAGTGGAGCAGGGTGGGGGAAGGGTATAGTAGACATTCGAAATAGCATTTGAAATGTAAATGAAGAAAATATCTAATAAAATAAGTTAAAAAAAAAAGAAATACAGGCATAGGGGATGAGGTAAAGACTGGGGAAATGGCCAACCAATCACCTGCCCTACTTGTGACCCATCCCATGGGCAAGCACCAATCCCTGACACTATTAATGATACTGTTATGCTTGCAGACAGGAACATGCTGTCCTCTGAGAGGATCCACCCAGCAGCTGACTCAGACAGATGCAGACACCCACAGTCAAACAGTGGATAGAGCTTAGGAACTCTTATGTAAGGAGGAAAGATTACAAGCCCTGAAGCCAATAGGAATTCCACAGGAAGACCAAAAGAGTCAACTAACCTGGACCCTTTGGGCTCTCAGAATCTGACCTACCAACCAACGAACATATAAGGGCTAGACCTAGGCCTTCCCGCACATATGTAGCTTGGTCTTCATGAGGGTTCCAAACAACTGGAACGGGTCTATCCCAAAAGCTGTTGCCTATAGGTGGAATATGTTCTACTATTTGGGCTACCCTGTCTGACATCAGTGGGAGAGGAAGTGCTCAGCTTCACAGAGATTAAGTGTGGTGGGGGTGGGGAACACACCCCACCTGCCCAGAGGAGAAGGGGAGGGGGTAAGAGGGAAGGGTTGTATGTGTGGGGGGCAACCAGGAGGGGGGCAGTGAGCGGAATGTAAAGTGAAGAAATAAAAAAATAAAATTCAGTAAAAAATAAAACAAAACAAAAATAATACTTTTGCTTTTGGCATGCAAAAAAGGTAATATTTATTTTCACCTACATATACTAGCAAAAGAAGTACACGACGATGATACATATATGAGCAAATTATGGGGAAGAATAAAGTCCAACTTCACAAAAGAAGTCCAATTTCGCAAAGAGTGCATTCCAATGAGAGGAAGAAGTACTTACTGAAAGGAGAGATGAGCCAGCAGCAGCTCCAATCTAGGTACTTAGAGCTACTGAGGCATTCATTATGAAATACCAGGAAGGACAGAAACACTGCAGTCAGAATGTTGGCCCTGGAAACATTAAGCACTTTGGGCATTTCTATTTAAAAAAAAAATCAATATTCACACATTATCACCACAACATAACTTGGAGATTATTTGTATTAAAGGGAGTTTGGCATTTGGCTACTGTTGATTTGTGTGTCGGGTACATTCTAAGTGCTTTGCAAATATCTGATTCCTTAATCCTTTAAAAAAAAAACTCTGTACATAATTTAAAACATAAGATTAGAAACAAAGTTAATCGTTCACTAAATAACAAGGTTATTTTAGAGATAATTTCCTCTAGATGCATCTTAAGAATATCAGTATATGCATACAAGACCAAGATTACTGTAGGTTAAGAAAAGACTATTTCAAAATTCTATAAATTTATTTTAAAATAGTGACACTGTCGTTTAAAACAACAAAACACCCTAAAATGACAATGCAAAAAGCTTGAAAGGTTCAGGTGTTTACAGACAATTGTGCATCAGTAGAGTAAATCTAATTTTCACAAAGTCACTGAAGACCAGTTAAGTGCACATTACAAAATCCTGGTTAACAACTTCCATGTGGTTTGTGTTACCACACAGAGCATAACTCAAGATGACAAGAATCACTTAGAAGTAATTCAAAGTAGTCTAATTTCTTAATAGGTTAAGATAGGAGATGGTTGTATGCCTTCCTGCTTGTGTATTTTATTTGTTTACCAAACTGTTTACAGAGTATAAAACGATACTATTTAACCTGTTATGAATGAACAGTTAATTATAAAATTCAAATCAGGCAAATTTTATGAGATAAAAGAATTTTGGGATTTTGTCTATGTGCAGAATTACTTACACTTGCATATGTGTGGAGGCCAGAGGTCAATTGTGGGTGTTGTTCTTCATTTCTTGATGGAGTGTCTCCCACTGAGACTTGCTGCCTACACTGACCTGCCAATGAACTCTGGTGATCCATCCACCTACTTCTGCCCCTCCCCACTAAGGTTACAGGTACAGGAGACTATGTCCATATTTTTACAAGGATATTGGGGATCTGAATGTGGGTCTTCACACTTGAATGAGGCAGTTTCACTAATAAACTACTTCTCAAACCCTACAAATAGTTTTTACATGTGGGTTCTTGGAATCAAACTCAGAGCCTAATATTTGCATGGAAACTACTCTACTGAGGTATCTTCCCAGTCAAAAACAAGTTTTTACTCTACTTCTTCATTATCATCCTATTTGTGGGAAGGAAAATGGCTTAAAGAAATAAGAACAAGCTAAAAGCTGCATTAACTATCGCACCCTCAAGCTAGGTGCCTTATACTTATCTGATGAATAAAAGTAAAATAGTTTTTGTACTGCGGTATTTTTTTTATAATTTCTAGTTCAATTAAAATATTTAACTTGTTAAATATGTATCCATTGTGTAACTGTTTTTTCAGAGATCAAAACATTCTATCCTGAGGGAAGCTCCTAAATAGATAAACAACTAAAACTAGCTTTAGGAAATCCCTGAAACTGAGCAGATTCTTTAGGCTCTTCCCTGCCAGAGTAAACAATAAAAGCTGACAGTCTCACTCAACTAAGACAAGCTATAAAGATGATACTCAGACAAGCCAAGCTGCAAAGACTCTCAAATGAGAAAATCTACAAAGACTCAGACCACAACAGCTGCCTGGAAGTTTAGACCAGAATTGTAAGGGATACTTTCCAACCTGTTGTGCTGCTTACAGGCTGTGCAGTGTACTCCAGGTTCCCAGCTTTTATGAGATGTTGCCCATGCTGGGAGAAGGCGGTCTTGGTGGCTTTAAGTCATTCCTACTCCTATAAGTAACCCAGTAACTATATTCCCAAAAGTGATCCCAACGAAACAGATTAGTTCACAAAGTTGAATTTTGGTGGCCTCTATGCTTTGGTGTTGTAGAATCCCTAACTGGGGTGAGTAGACATGTGTACTGTGTCTCCATAGGAAAAGTTTTGTCTCACAACATTACCAACCAGAGTTCTAACTGTAATGACATATGAGCAAAGCATAAAAATTCAACAACAATAAAAACTGATAGGACATCCATTTTTTGAGATAGGAACTACAGAGAGATAAAGATGACTGAGTTTTAACATACCAAGCATAGCTATCAAGATATACAAATTATTGGGTTCTTACATTATTGAATTTTAATGTCAGATCCAGCTTATATCATCTGAAAAAAGGCTACTATATCTAAATTCATTGCATAGTAGTCACCAAAACATTTATAAGTACCAGGATTATAAATTTATACAACTCTGATATAACAATAATCTACATTCAGTTTATATGATACAGTTATGTTCTCTTATATCATTACACTTGAGTCTTAATATATCTAAGGGTAAGAGCTGGAGAGATGGTTCATTCATTAAGGACACTGGCTGTTCTTCTTAAGGACCAGGGTTTGATTCACAGCACCCACATGGCAGTTTACAACTCTCTGTAACTTCGGTTCCAGGAAATCCAGTTCCCTCTCCATGGACTCCATGGGCACCAAGCAAACACATAGTGCAGGTATTCATGAAGGCAAAACAACCACAAGCATAATTCTTTTATTTGTTTAGAATTAAAAAAAATTAAGCATTGTAGAGATGATTAGATTATTACCTTTGCCTTTTCCATAAGGAAGAATACTGAAGTATTTTGAATTTAAAAGAAAAGTTCAGCAATAAACAATTACAAATAATTTGAAAGACAGTCAAAACTGAATTTGGAGACTGTCTTTGTTTTTGGTTTCTTGTTTTACTTGTCTTTTGTTTCATGTTGAATGACAAAGTCTAATTTATATTTAAAATAATCATCCGTTATATACTATTTCTATCACACTTATAGGGAGATAGAGTTATTCCAAAGAGATGTAAAATGTGGTTTTGAATATTATTTTTAAAGATTTGTAGATTAATACTGTGTTACCTTCCAGTTCAATCAAATTAAAATTTTAGTTTCAAACACTGGCCTTCTTTGAAATATCACACTTACTCAGAAAGGAACCAGTTATATTTGATCCTAATATATATTCCTGGATGTATTTTAAGATCTACAATATTATGCGTATTTAATAAAAAGAGTAAATGAGCTTTGGTAAGTTCTCAAATCTACTATCAGAATAATCTATTACCTGGATCCGAATTGCAATGGGCTATTTCTAAAAATAGAAGCTCACTGCATTACTTAGTTAGCCAATGAAGCACCAATAAACTCTTAAGGGTTATAATGGAGCCCCCCCCCATATACTTAAATATTAGCAAGAGGTTATTCACATTAATTCTTTCCCTGTCAAATCTGAGGAGTAATACAGGTAAGAATACAAAGCATTCCATTGCTTTATTAACGGCAATGCTCACTGATCTGTGAATAACCTGGAAGAAGAATGAAGATTATTGAGTTACTTTACCAATCTATCCATCCATCACCACAGAACAGGTTTCAGAATGATAGATTATCTCACCACCCTGGTGTTGATCCCACACACTGTCTCCTCAAGGGAGAAACACACAACCATCCAAACATAACCATGATTACCCTACATCACTCCTATGACAATTTAAACTAGCAACTAGGAAGAAAACTGTTCTTAAAATAATATACAACTGATTCAGAAAATTATTGCAGAATTTATTTTATCTTCCAGAATTCTAGAGTCTATAGTAATTCTTGAAATACAACTCCTTAACTTTCCAGAAAGGGTTTTTTTTTTTTTAAATCTATTCCACATTGCTCTTGTGATTTAATGAGAATAATTCTCAATTGAGTGTATTTCAGTAGCTTTTATCATTTGCACAGGGTGCAGACTGGCAATCATAAAGATTTTTTAAGGTACTCAGAGATTTCATAAATAAATACAGTTACACATATTATTCAGATAAAATTTGACATGCGATTCTGCAGTATCCCAAAATTTGTACAATTTAAGCAAATGATGACAAACTAGATGTGACCGGTCAGGGATTTGGCAAATTCCTTTGCTCTATCAAGGCTTTTGCTTTTTTTTATTTTAAACTGAGATTTGCTTTTTAAATGATGGCTTTAAGTTTGTGGTATAGTTGAAAGTCAAATACAAAAGAGTAAGAAAATTATAATCATATATATTCTTTTAGATTTACAGACTAAGCAGATAGAAAAGAAAATATACCAAAATATTTAATGTGATAATGATAATAGGTTACAGAAGCCAGGCATCGTAGTCCATGATTATAATCCTAGCACTTAAGAAGCTCTGGCAGAAGTATGGGTAAGAGTTTGAGGTCAGCATATAGTTAGAATCTCCTATGCTAAATGTCCTACTTAAACTGTTCTATTGATTTAAATACTAAGGTATGTTAGACTGCCCTACTCCTTAAAGAAACTTTATGTTGTTCTAAATTACAGAATTGAAACAGTACAAAATGATTTCTAATACTGGGCCAAAACTTTTAGTTTCACTCTTTCAACATGTAACTAGTACAGGGGCTCATTAGAGTGCTCATTTTGTTGTATTATTGTGCTACTCAGAAAATTTAATACACCCTAAATTGGATGCATTTGACTAAATGGAACATTCAAACATATCGCAAGGCTTTTTTAAAAATTCAATTTTGTATGCTGCAAATCAGTAGAGAAAGATAGTAGTGGTGATAATGGTTAGAGATCAATGACACTGTTAAAACTTCTGCAACACAAAAGAACAAAGGACAGCTGCTCCCCAAACCAAAAGAATCATACTGACATCGATATCTCAAATTGGGAAAAACTGAAAAACTGTTCTATAAAACACTTTATGTATTTTACATTTATATATCACAGTTAATTAAAACAGGTTCAGACAAGTGATGAGTCTTACTTCCAAATCTACTTCACATGTGTTCTGGGGTCATTCTATAAAAGCAGTAGTAAAGGTTATTAATAATCATAGTAACAATAACAACAATAGTAACAACAGCTAATATTTCCACAACACATAAATATATAGTACTGTAAGAATTTCCCAGATATTAGCCATTGTAATACAACCCGTGAGGTTGATACCATTATTATTCTAACTAGATAGCTGCTCAAATATTCATACCAAGTAAACAGCAGGACCGTCATTTGATCTCATGAGTCCCTGTCACCCAATTCACTATAATTGCTTTTGTCCACATGACCAGGGCATTAAGTAGCCATTTGTATCCAACTGGAGAAGCACATTCCAATTACTCTTCCAGTAGTAACACATTCCAAGTTTTCTGTGTCCTAACCCACACCATACATCTTAATAAATCCTGGAAGCACTCTCATAATTCACTCCTTGCGACCTTTTGCTTTTATGATCTCTTAACAAATATTAAATTATGAAAATCTGTATCAGTGGCTCAATTCTTTTAAATCATAGCTGCCTTTGAAAATCTAATGCAACTATGGACTCCTTTTATAAGAAAACACATGTATGATATTTCACATATACAAATTCCAAGGATTAATGTACTGTAGTTTAAGAAGCTCTGATATATCTCCTTTTTCAGAAAAAGTTATTCTAACTATTGTCCAGTCAATGAGCCACAAGAAATGCATTAGGAAATCTGCATTCTAGTCCCATATCCTTTCACTTGAATTCTCCTCATTTGTAAAATCAGACAATCAATCAAAACAATTTCTATGAACATTTCCCCCAGGTCTATTTTCCCCAGAATTACAGTTTGATTCTTTTGTATAAAAAGAGATTAAGGGGATTTTGGCTAAAGGGAAAAATCTAAGGCTTATTTGTCATTGGCAATAAAAATGAGGCAGACATCAAGAACCCTTATTTCATTCTTTCTGATTTCTTATGCAATTGAAGTATATGTTCAGTTTCTGAAAAAATTAATCTCTGGTCATTTAAAACTTTTCCCTGATTTTCAGATAGAGTCATCCAAATTAACGAGTGGCACCTATGATTCTAAAAATTACCTAGAGGAAAAAAGAAATCTTGGCTATTAGAGAATGACACGAGTAGGTTACTTTGGTCCAAAAAGTGTTTTCCACCGTGGTTTTTCCAAAAGGAACTATAAAACATTAAGCAAAATGTATTGATATACTGATCTATAATTGAACCCCACACTGAAGAAGGCTTTAAAAGATAAAAACGATACAGCAACAGCAAATATCTCACCGTCTATACTAAACCTTTAAACCAATGGTTACCATCAAATCACTGCAGCATTTATGTTGATTTCTGACATTACTAATTGAATGCATTTAATGGGAAAGTCCCTTTTCTTTCTGTTCCTATTGCTCCAATAATCTCAAATAAAGTTGTTAAATATGCACACATCCATTCACATATTTTGTACATTTGGTTCTCACTCATGCTCTGTTTTAAAAGCATTAATTCAGAAATCATCTTCAGGTCTGTAATATTTCTGTAATAACAGGCAACATATTATACATATTATATTGAAATTACTTGATTTTTTACATATAGCATGCAGGGGAATGCTGAATCTGAACACTCAGCAAAAATGTTTGCTGGTGATAATTTATTTGGGTATGTGTGGTTATACACACACATACACTTGTATATGTTTATGCATATGTGCTAAAACGGAAACATTCCTAGTCATCTTTGAATCGTTTTTCACATTGGAAGGACTGCATTACTGGATAAACTAACAGCTAACTATCCTCTTTTTCTTTCCATTTTCCCCTCAAACAAAACTCTCTGGGAAGTCCCAGCCTAATTATGAAAACTGTGAAATCTGCTTGCTTATGCTGGTGAGAGGGCTCAATAGGTAAATCACTTGCTTCCAAGCATGATACAGAAATTTGATTCCTAAGACCTCATGGTGAAAGGAAAGAACAGATCCCTGCACATGGTTCTTTGACATGGACCTGCATGCAGCGGCACTTGCATGATACATGCATATACACATACAATGAATTAATGAATAAATGAATTTTTTAAAAAAATTAAAATTTGTTTATACTGTGCTGCTCCACTTCTCAAATTGTAGACAACATGACAGAGTTTATAAAATTCATTCTGGACTAGAAAGTCGTTCCAAAACTTATTATATCACCAACTATACAGATGGTAGTAATAAATTCCTAAAGATAGAAGCAGAAAAAGAACTTACATTTAGAAAATAAACTATTTAAAAATCTATATACTACACAAACATTCTGTCCATTCTGGCAGAAAAAAAATATTAACCAACTAATTATAGTAAAAAAAAAAATTAAGGCTTGCAAGACTTGAAAAGACATAGGTTTCTATGACTTTCTTTCCAATATGGTCCCAATTATATGCTCTGACATATTAATGTCTACTAGGTAGCACAATAAATAAGCTTCATTTTCATTGCTAAAAAATACGTATTTAAAATGATAAAAGCCTCAAATGGCATTTATTCATGGACGTTACCTCTAGTAGTTAAAATGTTATACTGCTTACACAGAATTCATCTAGGAGGCAAGGATATGACTTACAAATGTCTTTGAATCCTTCACATAAATATGCATGCACACCATTTATAACAGTAGCCTTGATGAGAACACGTTGTAACTGGATGTGAGAAATGCTTAAGAGGCTTATATTAAAACAGAATACAGAATGGAGGTTAGAAATCACAGAACAGGTGACACCTTATTCTGATAACCTGGTGATAAAAAGCGTAGGCGATGATGTATAGATAGTGGTAGTGTTAGTAGTTTAGGATATAAACAGATCAATACTTACATGAAATTATAGTGCATTATGCAGTAAATCCATTAAAAACTTAGAAAATAGTATCCCCAAGCCAAGTTAATACATTTTTACCATAATTCACACAGTCCCATTATAAAATACAATGAGAACTCAGTTGTGATAATTACCAAAGAACTACTTAGAAGTTTGATATAATACTTCAAGCAAAAGAGTTGTTTGTTATTTCCAGTATGCATACATTTCATTATACCATTCCTGGAGAGACAAGTTCAAGTTGGAGATCAAGTATAATTTACATAAAAACATCAAAGTTGAACCACAGGCATGATACTGATAATTCAGTAGAAGAATAAAAAAAGAAAGTTCTGATGACATTTTGGCCTTAAAAAGATCAACCACAAATGTTGAGAAAATGTTCTTGTTTGTCTAGGACATTATACATAAATCTCTTTCTGAAATATTTTCATATTTTGGAATATTTGCAATACATAAAAAGTAACAAGGTATCTTAATGATGAGATTAAAAATTTGAATATTAAATTCATTTGTGTTTAATATACACCTAATAAAACATCTGAAGATAACTTTATAGAATATGTTTGCTGCATGAGTTTTTGACTATGACCTACAAGAGGTCACATGTAAAATTCCCTACTTATGGTATTGTGACAGTCCTCACAAATTTCAGACTTGGGCATATTAAGAATTTCAAATTTTTAGGAAAAGACTACTTTGTTTTATATGATTATTTTTAGAATCTCACTATGTAGCCCAGGCTGACCTCAAACTTATGGTGATCCAAGATTGGAACTGTGTGACCTGACACTAGGTTGCTGCTTTCTATTTGTATAAAGTATCAATAAGGAAGTCAGTGAGCTGCAGATCACTTCACAGGGAACTTTTCATTCTATCCCTAGTCCTCACCTAGTTTGGGAGGAACAAGTGTGGCAATATAAGAAAAGACAGCGGAATTTCTGGAGAAAAAAAGAAAAACAGCAACTAAAGGTGGAAATTCCCTATTTTTTAACCATTATTTTTTTATTTTTGAGATTATATTTAATATATTTCTCCTTTCCTTTTCCTCCCTCCAAGCCCTCCCATACACCTCTTCTTATTCTCCTTCAAATTCATGGCCTTTTTTTTTTTTTACTAACTGCTACTGCATGCATATAAGTGTTTGTATATACATATATATTCTTAAATATAATCTGGGTGGCACACACCAGTAGGATATGGTAAAGACTTAGAAGGATCACAAGTCCCAGTGTAATTTCAATTGATGCGACGAACTATGGTCCTAAGGATCCAACACTCTGTCATTCATCACTATCTTTTTTTCCCTATTCAGAAGGAAGAAAGAGACCTGTAATATTCAGAAATTAGCCACTTCCATTCTTATAATCAAGGATTTAGGAAATATTAAGTATGAGAATACATGCTTCCATTGATAATGAAGAAAAAGAACCCCTTAAACACATACATGTACACAATACAAGACTAGGGTTGAAATCAAAGCCTCAAGCAATAAGCACTTGGACAAAAAAATAATGTGTTCAAAAGTTTTGTGCCAGTATCATGATGGAGCTATATACTGGGTTCTATACCTAAGTGAAGGTACTGGAAAGGAAATAGTAACACCTCAAGTGTGTAGCACCTTGACAAAACCAAGTAATTCCAGCAATATAAAGTATCTAAAATTCTGAGCACTCAGTTCAAAGGAAGCGATCCAAAAGAAAATAAGATATTAAAATGAATCCACAGAACTAACACATGACACTAATCAACCATGTGAAAGTTAAATATTAGAGTAAACAGAATGAGAAAGCAAAATGCCTTCTTTTAGCCTTTGGTGGGGGGGGGGGAGGTTCTGTGTATGCGCACGTGTGCGCGCACACAAACACACACACATACATACATACACACACACACACACACGTACACTCATAACATAAAAAAGCAATAAAATTTTTATAAGAAAGATTTATAGTAAAAATGTAGGATATCAAAAAACACTCTTAAAAACACTTCCAAAAAAAGATATACAACTTACACAGAAATCACAATTAGGTTGATGTCAAAATATTAAGAGCAAAAATGAGCTATAAATAACAGAATACACATCAAAAATACTGAAAGGAACTGACAAACTAGGATCATTTCCATAATTGAATTCCACTCAATCAAAACATAAAAGAAAGTCAATGGCTATCGTTCTTTTGCGATACAGAGCATCTAGGAGGGAAAGGCGTAAAGGAGGAGAGAAGCAGTGCGCAGCTAAGCAGACTCATGCCAGCTCAGCAAAAGCACTAAACACAGGCAAGAGCATGCTAACAGAGCCCCGAGCAAACTCCACAACACTGCCAAGTAAAAGGCACAGAGAGATGAGGCAGCCAACAGCATTACAAAACTTAGTATAACTACTCAACTAACCCAAAAGTAGAATTTGAAGAAAAAAAAATTTAAAGAAAGCAAAAGATCAACAGGTAATTAAAATATTAGACTTATTAGAAAATACTGAGAAATTTCTGTATCAGAAAAAAAATAATCTTTTATAAATTTACAGGGAAAATTGCCAAAACCAATAGTATCATGGAGATTTTAAAAACATACCTCTTAATATTAGTAGGTTAACAGGAATAAAATTCAATAAAGTTTGAAAATGATAATTTCAGGATAATTTATTGGACTTTGAAAGCAATTTTTTTTTTTTTTTTTGGTTTTTCGAGACAGGGTTTCTCTGTGAAGCCCTGGCTGTCCTGGAACTCACTTTGTCGACCAGGCTGGCCTCGAACTCAGAAATCCACCTACCTCTGCCTCCTAAGTGCTGGGATTAAAGCCATGTGCCACCACGGCCAGCTTCTGAAAACAATTCTTAAAGGTACCTTTTACCTGCATAAATATTTTTGAGCAGATACAGACAAATTAAAACATGATATACTAGGTCCCAAAAGCTTAAAGCATCAAAACTTCCAAAATACTTTTATCCTCATAATGCAATTTAATGTAATACTGAAAGAATTGTTCCAATTCGTCTTGAATACCTCATAATAACTGATAATTCAATAAAGAAACCTTAGTAAAAATTAAAACTTAGAATTTCTAAAAGTAGTATATAACAACTAGTAAGATACAAAATAACTCATAGATACAAAACAACTCAAATATTTTCATAATTTAACTATTTTTAGTAAATAAAAAATAAACAGAGCACGGTGGGACATGCCTATATAATCTGAGTACTTTAGAGGCTGAAGCAAGAGAATGGTTGAGTTTGAGGCCAGTCTGAGCTACATAATGGGATGTTTTTCACACACACAAACAAATGGACTAATACAGTTGACATTCCAATACATAAAGCATGTATAAATAATACTTTATTTTATCATTTTCTAGGATAAAATAATCACAATTGTACATTATGGGCTTTTAAAAACCACAGCATAATGATAAATTACTATTAATCAAAATTTTAAACACTCAAGACACAGTAACTGTACATGGTACCATTCAGAGTGGAGAGAGAGAGAGATGTAAGCAATACAAAGGTAAGTGCGGTCCATGCTGTGTTACCAAATTTCACAGCTACCTCATGTTACATTCAATACATTCAAGTATTATGCATGTCACTTAAAATTCTGGGTGGTATCAATCATCACCAAAGAAGTTTAGCCAGGCGTGGTGGTGCATGCCTTTAGTCCTAGCACTTGAGAAGCAGAAGTAGGCCAACCTGGTTACAGAGTGAGTTAGTTCTAGGACAGCCAGGGCTGTTATGCAGAGAAACTGTCTTAAAAACAAATCAGGCCAGAGAAATGGCTCATAGATTAAAGGCTCTGACTGCTCTTCCAAAGGTCCTGAGTTCAATTCCCAGAAACCACATGGTAGCTCATGATCATCTTTATGAGAGCTTGTGCCTTCTTTTGATATGCAGTCATACATGCAAACCTAAGTCTTTGTATGTAACAAATAAATGAGTTTTTAAAGCAGAAAGACTCAAAACCAAAGAAACAAACCAATGAAAGAATTAACAGAAGAAAGAATGTGAAGAAAAGAAAAAAGAAAAGAGGCAATAACTCAAAAGACAAATGTGCAAAAGATGAACAAGTATTCCTCAGAATAGAAACCAGAGAACTCCTAAGTCTGATAAACAGCTTCAGTGCAGTAGCCGGATATAAAATTATCTCAAACAAATCAGTGGCCTTCCTCTACACGAAGGACAGATGGGATGAGAAAGAAATTAGGGAAATGACTCCCTTCACAATAGTCACAAATAATATAAAATACCTTGGAGTGATTTTAACTAAGGAAGTCAAAGATCTGTATGATAAGAACTTCAAGTTTCTGAAGAA
>NC_034613.1:97873949-97925666 GCF_900095145.1 Mus pahari
CCAGTCAGAATGGCTAAGATCAAAAATTCAGGGAACAGCAGATGCTGGTGAGGATGTGGAGAAAGAGGAACACTCCTCCATAGCTGATGGGATTGCAAGCTTGTACAACCACTCTGCAACTCAGGCTGGCGGTTCCTCAGAAAATTCGACATAGTACTACCAGCAGATCCAGCAATACCTCTTCTGGGTATATACCCAGAAGATGTTCCAACTGGTAATGAGGACACATGCTCCACTATCTTCATAGCAGCCTTATTTATAATAGCCAGAAGCTGGAAAGAACGCAGATGTCCCTCAATAGAGGAATGGATACAGAAACTGTGGTACATTACACAATGGAGTACTACTCAGCTATTAAAAACAATGAATTCATGAAATTCTTAGACAAATGGATGTATCTGGAGGATATCATCCTGAGTGAGGTAACCCAATCACAAAAGAACTCACATGATATGTATTCACTGATAAGTGGATATTATCCCAGAAATCTAGAATACCCAAGATACAATCTCCAAAACACAAGAAAATCAANAAGAAGGAAGACCAACACGTGGATACTTCATTCCTCCCCAAAATAGGGAATAAAATACCCATGGAACAAGTTGCAGAGACAAAGTTTGGAGCTAAGACGAAAGGATGGACCTTCCAGAGACTGCCCCACCTGGTAGTCCATCCCATAATCAGCTACCAAACACAGACACTATTGCATGTGCCAGCAAGATTTTGATAAAAGGACCCTGATATAGCTATCTCTTGTGAGGCTATGCCAGTGCGTGGCAAATACAGAAGTGGATGCCCACAGTCCTCTATAGGATAGAACACAGGGCCCCCAATGGAGGAGCTAGAGAAAGTACCCAAGGAGCTGAAGTGGTCTGCAACCCTATAGATGGAACAACAATATGAACTGACCAGTACCCCCAGAGCTTGTGTCTCTAACTGAATATATAGCTATTTCAATTGAGAAAATGCCCTGATAAGATCCAGCTGTATGCTGTTTTTTTTAATTAGTGATTGATAGGTGAAGGCCCAGTCCACTGTGAGTGATGCTATCCCTGAGCTGGTGGTCATAGGTTCTATAACAAAGTAGGCTGAGCAAGCCATAGGGAACAAAGCAGTAAGCAGCACTCTCCATGGCATCTACATCAGCTCTTTCCTCCAGGTTCTTGTGCTGCTTAAGTTCCTGTCCTGACTCCCTTTGGTGATGAACAACAATGTGGAAGGGTAAAGTGAATAAACCCTTTCCTCCCCACGTGTTTCATCACAGCAATAGAAACCCTAACTAAACCACATACAAAAAGATGTTAACAGAAAACATCAGCAGAAAAATTCAAAAGTAGCTTATGGTAAATTCACAATCAACTATTACATAACAATAAAAATTGTGATATATATATATATATATATATATATATATATATATATATATACACACACACACATATATATAGTGTGTGTCATATGTCATATATGTTATATATATATATGAAAATATATAAATGATATCATACATACACACACACACACACACACACACACACACACTAATATATGATATTTTAGGTTCAAAGTCAGGCCAAATTGAATATACCACTTAAGTGGAGAAATAAACATTAAATCACTTTTAAAAAATAAAATGAACTACGTTTGCACATACTAACTCTTCACTGGATTTATTTTAAGATAGGAGCATCGGTAACTCAGCCTAGCCTCAACATGCTATGTAGGCAAGAGTGTTCTTCACACCCACATGGTAGGATTACAGGGATACATTACTCAGCTCACATCTGTCTTATTTTCATGTTATGTTATCCATACAACTCTTTTAGAAGATATAAATCATAACTTACCTGCAAAAACACTGTGGAAGTTCTCCTTGGCCATATAAAGGAAACAGAAATGGAGTGTTGCCATACCGTCCAAGACACTGAAGAAACTTTTTAGTAGCTTTGAGACCATCAACAGTACTGCTTGTTGTCTCTGATGTCATTGCAATTGAGTGCAGGACAAAATATTGTAGGTTGGGGGTTAATTTTTGAGTCTTTAAGTATTCAGAAAATGTAGTTTCCTCATATGCTATGAAAAAATGAAAATTTATCAATTAAAATCAAGTTTATCTATTTAAAACCACCCCACATTACTAGAGCCAGGCCTGTTAAAGATTTCAAACAGGACATAAGTTGTCCTTATTACTACAGTTTGGAAATGAACTATTTATTGGTCTTAAGAACAAAATATGAAATAACTTCACCATCCTAAATGAATCAATAATATAGTTTTTAAAACTTCAAACAATGAATCTTTATTTAGTAATTTATTGACGTGAAAATCCAGGGAGGTATTAAATAACTCAATGTGTTGCTGTGCATGGCAATAACCTCAATTCATTAGCATTTAAACTATACAGTAATGTCGACATTTATATCTAAAAATATTAAAGATAAAATGGAATGAACTGATAAAATGCATTAATAAAAATGTCACTTTTGTTACATTTTGCATCATATTTTCGTTAAAAATATACTTCTCCATCAAACCTAGGATAAAAACTTTTACTAAAAAGTAATGAAACTAATATGTCTGTGGCTGCTGGAATCCAACATACTGACAATCACACATCAAATACTAAGGAAGACCTATCAAACTAATTAATCCTTTCTGTTAGTAAGAGAGAACAAGTAAATGTACAACTAGTGGGAGGGCCCAATCCTGTGACAGAAGACAGGGCTTTATGGAAATTATCTAAGGCAATTAAATGATAGAAATGAACTTCCTGAGAGGCTCTAAGCCCAGGTACTGGAAAGAACAACCTGGTATGCATTGCCTTAAAGCTTTAATAGCAAGAGTTAGAATCTCAGAATTCCATCAAAACAAATCCTGATGTCATGATTCTCAGTGTAATTTTATATATTATCGATGTAATGATTCTCAATGTAATTTTATATATTATCAACAAAATACTTTAAGTTTGCACAATATTTCCATCCCAATGTACTTAAAAATAGCTGACAATAAAATAATGAAATCAATTTTGAACAAGCTAAAAATAACTGGCCTTAAGAATACAGTAAGAGGACTAAACCTCAGCTTCTCTAGACCTGGAGGTTTCCCCTCTACATGACACAGCACTAATGTCAATCAAACGAATAGCTCAATTTTCCAAGTAAAAGCAGTCCAGAGAAATGACATCTAGCAAGTTATTATTATATTATTAGTAGTAATAGTATTACTAGTAGTAACAAAAACAACAACATATTAAAAGTGAAATAACAAAAAAAGGCATGTCATATATCAAGAACCAAGTAATATACTATATCATGAGTCAAGTCTTAATTTCAATTCCTAGTGCCATACATATAATGATTAAATAATCTGTTAACAGTATTTAATTTTAAAAAATTATAAAGGGGAGATGGCATGACATTCTTGCAATGTTGAAAATATTTGCATTATAGCTACTAGCTGCAGAGAGTACTTGAAATATGTCTAGCATGACGGAGAAACAAACTTCTTCAGTATTTCATTTACATGAATTCAAATAGTAGCCTGCTTCTATAACTTACTAGATCTAGAAGTTAGGATGCATTTTAGAATAATCAGCTGTTTTCCAACTTAAGGAAGCATATTAAAATTATAATCTCTAATAATCAGAAAATACAAGTTAATGGAAAGCAATACCTTTGTACTCATCAGGATGGTCTTCATATTCCACACAAAATGTAAGAAATTTCATAAGCATTCGCTTTTCTACCATAGTAAGTTGTTTGCTATTGAAGACATCTGCTCTGGAACAGGGAACCTGAAAGGCATTTGAAAGTGAAGGTTTCAAAGTACTCCTATTGACACAAGTATTTCAGGATTCCACTTTTTAGTCATTTCCTCATTACAAGGTTATCATTTCCATTCCATTCTCACTGCTTCATGTCATCTTTCATCACTTCTAATAGCATCTCTCTTAACTACAGAGATAATTAACTTGAGAGCTCTGTTACTTAATTCTGCCAAGTTGTTCTTCATGCCTTTAAAAGGGCAATGGCATGTCACCCCAATAGCGAAGAAATGACAATTCAAATATAGTACTGCTGACTGAAACTAGCATTTCCTCAACATTAAAATCAACCTGGGGAATAAGCATTCAAAAACAAAACAGAAGTTTTAATGGGGCTAATTTTGTATTTAGATTTATAAACCACCATGCAAAGTTGACACTCAGCCTTACTAGGAAATAATAAGTGTTGCTTATCCTTCCAACATGAGTAATAGTAACTTGGCTCAGATAGCTGAGCAGCACAGTACCTGTTCCACAGTTCCTTCTCGAAATGCAAGAATCCTCGTAATATTTTTAAACTCTGCATACCGACTAACATTTGATTTGATTAGAAGATCAATTAGTAATCCCCGAGAATAGAGAAGCTGTAGACAGAAAGTATTTTAGAGGATATCACCAAAGGCAAATCAAACAAAAATGGTAACTAACATGCATATGCATGAATATGTGCACATGCATGCACGCGCTTACACACACACACACACACACACACACACACACACACACACACACACCTGTTATAATTTAAGTTAAATATACATTTAAAAATCTAGAAATATTATATATTATATATAATATAAGATAATTCATTACATGGTCACAATTGATTATGGAAATTCAAACCAAAAATTTTTTAATCTAGTAGGTTTCTTTGTAGCTCGTTTTGGCAGTAAAACCAGATCCAAACTCCTACATAGTTCTGCTACTCTTGCCTAGACATATGAACATTTATGAATTTCATTAAAGAAATGTTAATGTGTTTAGTTATGAAGTCTCTTCTCAGCTCTGGTAAGAATGCTACACTGCACTCAGTACATTAACAATTCCTTTGTATTTCCTTCTAAATTATCCTTGTTATCTGAAAGATATGATACCCCAGGATCCAAATGTCTAAGGTTGATACAAGATTTTGAACTGGAAACAGACAGCTGCTTATAAGCAGAGGTAAGTACAGTGGACCACCCCATGCCACCAATACAGACGAACAAACCAAACTCAAAGAAAATAACCACTCATGAATTTGTGATACATTTGCTGTTACAGAATCAAATTCTATGCTCTCATAATCTAAGTTTATATGATATATGACCTTTTCAAGAAGTGAACAATTTTATTATTGATATATCTGTAAAGGACTGATTTAATCTTTCAGCATATCTCAAAATTAATAGCAGAGATGAACATAATAAAAATTTAAACACTATTATCTAGAATGTTTGAAATTTAACCATATGGATAAATATTATACAATTTACTATTTCCTATGATTAGTATACTTATAATTTAT
This sequence comes from Mus pahari, assembly GCF_900095145.1. Classification (NCBI taxonomy): domain Eukaryota; kingdom Metazoa; phylum Chordata; class Mammalia; order Rodentia; family Muridae; genus Mus; species Mus pahari. The sequence goes on from NC_034613.1 coordinate 97,879,283, forward strand.
AACTTAATATATTAAAATATAAAAGCTAAATCTATAATAACTAGAGAAAATTAAATAAAACGTTTGACTACACAAAAAATGGCATCCCTAATTTTTTCTCAATTATTAGTTTGAACACACAAGAAGATGATCATTAAGTCAATAGAAATTATGTGTAATTTTATTTTACCATTGTGTCAAACAGAGTTAACACATTTTTAGAAATTAATCTAAATATTCTGACTAAATAAGTATGCCATGTTATTTGATTACATCATTCCTAACACAGTATACAACTGATAAACCTTTGTTTTTATATTTACAAGTATTAACTCTATAAAATAAAGTGGTATTTTATTTGTTTAAAATCATTTCTGATTTAATACTCTACCAACAGGTACAATTTTATAAATACTAATGTATTTGCACCCAAAATTATTTCTTATAAAGTCAAATAAACCTTAAAGCAAGTTAGTTTCAGTTATCACTAAAGAGTAAAACCAAACTTCAATTAAAATGATCTTAGGCTTAAGTTTTGAAAGCATGGAAATAATACAGGTACCATATGAAATCATAAGCCTTTTTTTTTTCAGCGTCACCTAAGTGATCTACCATAGCAATTTCATACTGATGAGAGCTTTGAAACAAATCTATAATTACATTAAAATAATAAGAAGCTGTTTTAAACATGTTTTGGTCTATGTGGCATACTGGTTCCATAGCTGAAGTATATAAGCTCACTTAAAATAGGTTTAAATTAGAACAAACAAAAAGCCTTTATGTCGATTTTTCTCTGGTATTCTGAATAGTATAATTTTTGTGAGGTAAAATATTCATATTTTCACACACTAAATTCAAAGCAAATAGGGGACCAAACATACCAGATTTCATCAACAAAATGTAAACCATATGAATCCTTCCTTTTCTTTTATCACAGCTTTTAAGGCAATGTCTGATTGGATATTTTATTATTGTTTTAAACAAAAATAGACTTGTATCTTAGGAACCCAGTTCAACTGTGAAGCTTCCCATGGTCCAGCATCAGAAATTATAATGAGCTAATGTTAGAGTTAATTTTGGAAACTCCAGCAAAGACAAAAAAATTCTTCCTGTACTCTACCACTAGTAAGTACACTAGGTATACAATGTCCGCAAACCTGACCATAAGATTTTCAAAAATGCATTGGTTTATTTAGGATATTTACACAGGTTAAATTTTTATAAGGGCTAAGGTATGTTTATAAAAAAATCTTTTGCAAAAACATGAAGTTTGAACACAAATATTGGATACAAATAGAATTTTTCTTCTAATGGATAGTGCCCATGCATTAGAATATTAGGATGAACTACCTGCCCCAATACAATAGCATTCTTCACACACACAAAAAGTATTTAGTAGAGTTTAAAAGCACATTAAGTGTATTAATACTAACATCTTTATTTAACTTATATTTAAAGAAAGTATGTGGTCACCAAATTATAAAATTTTGTTTACTATCATTATATAAAGCAAATACTCTACAATTCAGAAACTGAAAGGAAAAAAAGTACACTTAGAGGTCCAGATGCTTTTATCAATCAATTAAAATTTTTTGTTGTCTTATGTTAAGATGCATAAAATTGGTACTTACTTTTGATACTAAATCAATGTTAAATCTTCTGCCTTCTTTAATAATCTGCGAGTAAGTAATTACATTTTTCTTTGGTGTCTCTGTGTTGTCTTGTACTGTAGGCAAATTTTCACTTGATTGTTCTGTTGAACTTTTTGCATCACTCTGAGTTTCTTTCTCTCCTACTTCAGCATCATTTACTTCTGGTGAACTCTCTGGACCACTGTCCTGATTTTGTTCTGCAGGTAGTTCACAGCTCCCTGTGTCTAACGACTCCTCTGCAGTAGGAAGGCAAGCAGCCTCTGTGGGGTGTGCAGATGTCACCGAAGCATGATTTTTCTGCAGTGCACCAGCTTCTTCAACATCTTTGTGCAAATCCTGACTAATAAGAAATTATGATAATAATTAATATCATGCTTCCAATAGTTCTAGCCTGCTGCAATTTACTCTCTTAGAATTGTCACAGCAAAAGGAATTTTATTCCTGTATCCTTTTTGTCTTAACTTCAGGGTACATATTGTCTCATGTGACCCATACATTAAAACACAATCTGTTAAAGTTTCAATGCAATATGAAACATTAAGATATGAAATCCATAAAAAATATTTTAACATTAAAGAGACCATAAACATGAACTTTTAAAAGTATTTCCAGCAGACAGAGGAATCTTATTTTAAAAGCAAACCAACACAGTGTAATCTTCAACATGAACAAGCAGAGCAATAAACCACAAGACCATTACTGATTAACTCTCTAGTCCTATAATATTCAGGGATAATAGAACCTACCATCAATTTGGTCTAAAACTATACCAACACATTGCATGCAAAGAGCCCAGCATTGTACCTGGAGCAGAGCAAATGCTCAATAGTGGTAATTATCAAAGAGGAGTAATATGAAGCTCTTTGGACTTAATAGTGTGACAGACTACCTTGAGTCCAGTGGAGAAAATCTGGCAGGAAAAAAAAAGTTTTCCTATTATTCTAAGGTACCAAACAGGATCTTTTCACACTGTTTCTTATTTACTCTTGATATTTATTACCCCATTGAAAGTTTCATTTCCAAATTTATTACTATAGGAAGTAGTTTTAGTCTAATGTTATCTTGATGCAATAGACTCACATTTGGCTGGCCTATATTGTACATTTCTCTTCCAGAAAATTCACTCTTCTCGCTGAGCTTCCTTTTTGTTCAACACCTGGTCCCAATGCCTTGTATTTGATATGTCTGTTAAGTAAGCATATGCTAACTGGGTTCAAAAGCTAACATTAGCCCTTCCACTATCAAACCTAAACCCTACCTCCCCCCAAAATATCTTCCTTCCAAAACAATTATCTATCTTCTTTACTAATACTCATTTAAAATGCTTTCTCACATGGCATCTCTACCATCCAATTAATCAACTCAAGTCCACACATCTCCATATTCTTTTTTGTTGTTTTTTTTTTGGGGGGGGGGGGTTTTGTTTTTCGAGACAGGGTTTCTCTGAATAGCCCTGACTGCTGCTTTTGGACGTTGTACATCGTGGTGCGCACTAGGCTCCGCACCACGATGTACAACGTCCACAAGCAGCCTGGTCCCAATGCCTTGTATTTGATATGTCTGTTAAGTAAGCATATGCTAACTGGGTTCAAAAGCTAACATTAGCCCTTCCACTATCAAACCTAAACCCTACCTCCCCCCAAAATATCTTCCTTCCAAAACAATTATCTATCTTCTTTACTAATACTCATTTAAAATGCTTTCTCACATGGCATCTCTACCATCCAATTAATCAACTCAAGTCCACACATCTCCATATTCTTTTTTGTTGTTTTTTTTTTGGGGGGGGGGGGTTTTGTTTTTCGAGACAGGGTTTCTCTGAATAGCCCTGACTGTCCTGGAACTCACTCTGTAGACCAGCCGGCCTTGAACTCAGAAATCTGCCTGCCTCTGCCTCCCAAGTGTTGGGATTAAAGGTGTATACCACGACTGCCTGGCTCCCATATTCTATCCCTTAACATGTTGTGTCCTATGAGCTATTCTTCCCACTCTTCATAATATTACAATAATCGTAATACATAATCCATATTAACAATCTATGTAGTCTAGAAAATGTTAGATTTAAGAAGCAACCACATTTATCAGTTACTACATGTACTTTAATGTACGGATACAGTTTATCTTGCATGAATTTATCAATACCGTTCTAATGACCCATTGGTTGTTCAGTACAGATTGATCATACCTAAGCTACATGCTAAATAGTAAATGTTATCAAATCGAAACCCTCAAACTTTGAAACAATCCTGAAGCCCTTCTGTTTTAAAGTATGGAAGTCTGAATGAAAAATATTCCCCCATAGTCTCAGGTATCTGATTTACAGTTGGTGCTGCAGTCTGGGAAGTTTGGGAGGCGTGGCCTTACTGTTCCTGATGGTGGGCTTTGAGAGTTGAATGTCTCAGTCCCACTCCCTGTTGGCTCTGTCTGCTACATGTTTGTGGTTCAAGAGATGAGCTCTCAACACTGCTCCAGCTCACCAAACCACTATTCGCTATCACCCTTCCTTGCCATGGTAAACTCTTATCCCTCCAGCAACACAAGCTCAAGTCAACTCTTCTGTCAACTGCCTTGGTCATCGTACTTTATGACAACAGTAGAAGAGCAAGTAATATCGATGTTGGAACTAGAAAGTAGACTGGGGAGATTCCACTACAGAGGTTCTGGAGAGAAGCAATATTAACAAAAGGGCTAAAGACCATTCATGTAATAAGTTGGCAAAAAAGAAAAAAAAAATACTGGATGTTCTCTTTCTTTAACCTAAGAATATGCCTGGGGCTAAATTTTTAAAAGATGGATGAATTTCTTTGGCAAAGGAGATTTCAAGGCAGCCTAATACTGACTGACACATGGTTATAGGTAATCACTCTTATATATGACAATAAAAAAAAGAACAAATGGGGCAGAAAGATATACAACATTATTAATGGGAGAGGCCTCATGAAACTAAAAAGCATCCATAAGGCTAACGACCTTCATTCAGAAAAAGGTGGCAGTCTACAAAAAAGTTTTTTTTTTCCAACTCCACATCCAGTAGAGAACAGATATCCAAAATATATAAAGAACTCAAGACTAGATATTTAAAAATCCAATTAAAAATGCAGAATATATCGAAACAGATAATTCACAATAGAGGAATTGCAAATGACTATGAAATGCTTAAACATTCTACATCCTTAGAAATCAGGGAAATGCAAATCAAAACTACACTGAGATTGATCTTACACTTTCTAGAATGGCTAATATCAGTCAGTAACACAAGTGACAGCTCATGTTGGTGAAGAAGTGGAGCAAAGGAAAAGCTCATCCATTCCTGGTGGGACTACAAATTTTCATAGTCACTATGGAAATCAATATAGTGATTCTTCAGAAAATTGAAAATCAATCTACCTCAAGATCCAGCTATATCACCCTTGGATACATACTCAAAGGATACTCCTTCCTACCACAAGGATATTAGCTCAACCATGTTCTTTATGGCTTTATTCAAAATAGCCAGAAACTGGAAACAACCTAAATACCCATCAACAGAAGAATGGATAAACAAAAAGTGGTATATTTACACAATGGAGTATTACTCAGCTGTTAAAAATGATACCATGAAATTTGCAGACAAAGAGATGGAACTTCAAGAAAAATCATCCTGAGTGAGGTAACTCAGACCCAGAAAGACAAACATGGAATATATCCACTTATAAGACAACATTAACCATTAAGTAAATGATAACCAAGTTATAATCTGTAGGACCTGAGAGGTTATATAAAGAGGAGGTCTCTAGTAGGGATGTATGGATCTTTCAGAGAAAAGGAAATAGAATAGATTTTTCAGGTGGATTGGGGTTGGGTGAGGACAAGAGTGGGAAGGATATGTGTGTAGGAGATGGGATGGAGGGAGAGAATGTGGGGAAAGATGGCTGGAAATGGGAGACAACTTGGGGGCAATGTTGAAACCTAGTACAGTGGAAACTTCCTGGAATCTATGAGGACTTCTGGTAATGGAGAACATGGAATCTAAACTGGCTATCTATTGCAGCCAGACAAGGCTTCCAGTCACTGGACTGTATGGTATTCGATTGAGTTGTTGGCTGAGGCAGTCCTGTGGAAATCTCCCCCCCACCACCACCCTGAAAAAAAAAAAAAACCTCAGGGTGATTCTAGGACAGAAGTTCCTTTCTGCAAACTGACAGCAGGGCCTATTGCTAAGGACAACATCCACATAGTTCTTTGTGGAGTAGTGGACATGACGACTTCTTGGAGCCTTCACTATTATATTCTAGTCTCTTTGGTGTGGGAAAGTACTCTGCAGGCTACTGGAAAAGAAATGTGGACACCAACCCAGCTATAAAACCTTCAAGCTACAATTTGTTCTGCCTGCTAGATGGACTGGAGCAACTGTTGCACAATGCTTGCAGGAGTAATCAGTATCTCATTTAACATAAGGCTCACTCCAGAAGAGGGAGGCCATGCCTGACACTACTTGAAAACATAACTAAGAATGAAAAGATTCCTGATATTCTATTATACACATGGACCAGTGTCTTGTCCAGTTATCATCAGAGAAGTTTCCTTCACCAACAGATGGGAGTGAATGGGGAGACAGCCAGATACTATGCCGGATCCAAGTTGAAGGTCTCCATTGGGTCCTTCTCCTTGGAGCTTAAGGAACCACCAGAAGATGGGAAAGAATGACTGTAGGAGTGACACCAGGAGAACACGTCCCACTGAATCAACTAAGCAGGATTCACATGGCTCACACAGACTAAAACAGCAAGCATGGGGCCTCCATTGCTATATACCAGGTCCTCTGCATATATGTTATGGATGTTAGCTTGCTGTTTTTTGTAGGACTCTTCACACTGGAAGTGAGTTTATCTCGAACTCTTTTGCCTATCCTTGGCACTCTTTTTCCTCCTATGGGGTTGTCTTGTCCACCTTCAGTGTGAGGGATTTTGCTCATCTTATTGTATTTTGTTTCATCAGGTTTGGCTGTTGTCTCTTAGAGGCTTGCTGAGACTTTGATGAGAGATAGAGGAGGAGTGGATCTGGGGGAGAGGAGAGGTGGGAGGGTGGGGGGAGTGGAGAGAAGGAAAACTATGGTCAGGATATATTATATGAAAGAAAAATCTATTTCCAATAAAAAATAAAATGCCATCATATTTATTGTCAAAAGGTAGTGGTAACTTCAATGAAATTTAATTTAAATAGCAACTGATATCATTAATGATACAGTAAGACTTTTCCTAAGTAGGTAACAATAGTGGAGAAAGGACCTAAGTTCTAGTACCTCATATCTCATCACTTGAAAGATCCTAGGCAAGACACTTAATATCACATAAACTGATCACCTATGAAATAGGTGTAAGTCTATTTACGGAGCCTTTTCTAATAAAGTTACAAGATGAACTAACGTATGTGAAAAGTATTTAAGAAAACTCAAGCTTCCGCCCAGTCGTTTCTGCTCGAACAGACACTTGACTGGGCTGCTCCAGTGAAGATACCATATCTGGACCCATCCTAGAGGACAGCTGCACTTAGAGCAGTTGCTAAGAACCACCACCACCACCACCCCTCTGGAGTCCCAGAGCTGCTGCTGGGAGCCCGGTGGACTCAGGACCCATTACACACCAAAACACCCATCCTCCTGAACACCACTCCCCTTCCATCCCTTCTGCCCCTTCCTCTGCCCAGTACTTTCTGCTGGGCTGGTCTGCTCCAGTGAAGACCCATTCTACAGATCCTGCTGCACGAAGAGCAGTTGATGACCCACTAAACTCAGAGCAGTTGAGAAGCCACTACACTCAGAGCAGTTGAGGATCAGCTGCACTCAGAGCACTTGAACAACAGCTTGACTGCTCCACTAAAGACCCAACAGTCTGAAGACCTCCCAGGAGATCTATTGCAGCCAGGGCAACAGATCAGTAGCTCCTCTGACCCTCTGAAGAGCCCACAGTTGGAAGGTCCACAGGTGGTCTGCTACAGCCAGGACCTCAGGCCTACCTGGAGACCTGAAGCAACCCAGGGACAAAAGAGGCAGACTCCAGACAGTCACCCAGATCAACAAACACCAGGGATATTCAGATGGCGAAAGGCAAGCACAAGACCATAAACAACAGAAGCCAAAATATATTGGCATCATCAGAACCCAGTTCTCCCACCACAGCAAGCCCTGAATACACCAACAAACCTGAAAATCAGGAATCTGTCCTAAAATCCTATCTCATGAAGATAATAGAGTCCTTTAAGGAGGATATCAATAAGTCACTGAAAGAAATACAAGAAAACACAGGCAAACAGGTGAAGGAACTGAATAAAGTAATCCAAGAAACAATAAGGAAAACACAAATGGAGGCAAATCTGGAAATGGAAAACCTAGGAAAGAGGTCAGGAATTACAGATGTAAGTATTCCCAACAGAATACAAGACAGAAGAGAATCTCAGGTGTAGAAGAGATGGTACAAGAGATTGACACAACTCTCAAAGAAAATTCAAAACATAAAAAAACACCTAAACAAAGCATCCAGGAAATTCAGGACACAATGAAAAGACCAAATCTAAGAATAATCAGAATAGAGGAGAACAAAGATTTCCAGGTCAAAGGACCTGAAAATGTCTTCAACAAAATTATGGAAGAAAACATCCCCAACCTTAAGAAAGAGATGGCCATAAAGGTATAGGAAGCCTATAGAACACCAAATAGATGGGACCAGAAAAGAAAATCTTCTTGTCACATAGTAATCAAAATACTAAATGCACAGAGCAAAGAAAGAACATTCACGTGTCTGAATTTGCTTTCATTTTGAAAATCAATAAAACTAAGATGACAATTTTCATCAAAAGTTCCATGCCTAAAGATTAAGCTAAGAAGTGACAGGATAATTAATTACACTGTACAGATAAGATAGAATATGGCAACTTCTTTTATTACAGACTATGATGAGAACAGCATGAAAATTGAGCATAGCAACTGATTTACTCAGTAGCTATCTTGTACATTAAGTAAAAGAGGTATTATGTAGTAAATGAAATCCATTATCCAGTGCTGGACAATCTGAAAGCTGAAAGTCAAAACATTTCATTAAAGGTATAATCAATGGTTAAGTAAATCTAATACTGTGGGGAAAGAACTTCTCTTTTGGAATTTATTCTACTTTGACAAAGTACTAAATTACAATGTTTTCAACATCACAAGTTGGTGAAGTTCCTAGTTCTATAGGAAATATAGAAGCATAGTTCTAGCTAGTTGGTAAAATTCCTAGCTCTATAGAAGCATAAAAACATCTTACTATTCCCAATTTTTGCTAAAAACCAAAGTTATTTTTGGAGTTCGACCAAGTGTAAAGCTGATATTTAAAAGTAATCAAGAACTAGAAACTCCTAAATCGCCACATAATTACTCTGTAAAGAAAATTCTTTTAACCAAAAGGACAATATTCCCATGAAATTAAAACCTTATATTGTGGTTCATATATAAGCAGCATTTTGTAAAAAGATATTCCACTGCCAGATAAAACTTTAGAATAACAGTTCATTTTTAGTACCTCAAATGTATTTGAAAACCATAAAAATGTATCTGCTAGATAAAAGACATTAATGGATTGTAAGCCCTCAAAAGAAGTTTTTAATTATAAAATACTAAAATGATTTTAACACATAAAGGACAAAATCAGCATCATTAGTTTTTATAAAATTTTTACTATCGAAGTGGATTATACAAACTAAGTCTAATATCACTTATAATGCTAATTTGGATCTCAAGGACCATTATAGATGGACTGTACTTTTAAAAAAGTTATCCTAACTAAAAAATGCTGACTGCTTTGTAAAAATGCATTTGCTTTAATAATTGTCAAAATGTATATGTAACTTAGAGAGCTTGGAGATGTTAATTCTATTATTATCTAATATCACTCATCAATTAATGGTAATAAACAGGGAACATTTCCAAATGAATATGCCATATTAATACCCTATAATCCTTTACATCAGTTAAAAAAACAACTGCCAACAGCTGGTTAAGTTATTCAGCATAGGTGTTCACTATTTTTCACCTTTTACACATTTTCTTCCCTAATACAGCATATTATAGAAAGTGTGTTTTTACTTTTAGATATACATTTTGTTCTAAGGCCATCCATTTTGATTTGCATAGTATATTATACATTCCAGCTGTTTAAACCTAAAATACATAAATATTCCATGACTACTCCAAAGAATTATAGATCAGACTACACAAACTGTTCCAGAAAATTGTATTAATCTTGAATTTCTCCATAAAATATATTGTAGAAATGTGTCCAGTTGTGTCCAATTTAAATGCTTTTTACACATTAGAGAATACAGCTTAAGTATCTGCCTTTCCCAGAACAAAACTTCACATGGTTAGCAGCAGGTAATGCCAGCTCCCTACTCAACCATAAGGTCCTTCTTCCTTCCTATGAGATAAACTGAGTTCATGACAATTTATCAGACAGAAAGGTTTCCAGTCTTAGGAATGAATCACAACTGATCAAAAATGTTTATTGTAACTGTATTTCATATTTGTTGTCATGGATTTAAAAGTGTTCACGTACGTACTTGAGTTTTACCCAGTTAAGGCAAACTCCTTCGAAGCCTCTGGTAAAAACTGTCTATAATAATAATGGTTACAAAAATGATCTCCCATTTCCTTTTCTGTACAGAGGTTTTTGGCGCATGTGAGAACTTGGCTGGACTAATGCCAACTATCTAGATAGTATCCATCCAGGGAACCCGGATGGAAAATTAAAATACTACAACATGCAGACGCTAAACAAGCTACAAATCCTCTGTCGACCTGCCTGATTCACTCCTATCTACCAACTTGTTTTGACAACTTTTAATTGTCATGCTTTCACACCTAAAATAAACCTACTCTACACCATGATAAACAACTTGCTGGAAATTGAAGGAATGTATCAGATGTATTTTTTATTTCTTTCTTCCTAGTGGACTAATGCCACTGGTAATACTGTTCAAGAGGTTTATTGTTTGTTTTTAGAGTTCAAAATGAAGAGGTGGAATTTCAGATTCCTATCACAATAGAATATTCAGTTTTGATATCATTATCAACCTACTAAAAAGTTGGTTCATTTAAATTTAAGAAACATTTTCATTCTAGTTTAACTGTATATCAAAAGGGGGAAATAATAGTCATTAATATTCAAAATTAGAGAAGAAAATAACATGTTGTTGACATATGTTTAGAATAATAAAAATTCCTTCTTACTAGACTCAGTGAGCAAAGGCTACTTACGGCCAGCCAATACTGACAACCTGGGTTTGATCCCAGGCACTATATGGTAAAAAAGAACGAACTGACTCAAAAGAACTTTTTCTCTGACTTCCACACATGTGCAGGCAATTACGCAGAGAGACAGAGAGAGACAGAGAAAATGAAAGGTTTCTTTTTTTACTAAAGAAAAAATCATGAGTATGAAATTAACATGCAATATTTTTTCATCTAAGAATTATCTGCATTTGTGTGACTTAAGTCTATATAAGATTTAAAGCTAAAAATAATGGCAACTTTACTTCCCCAGTATATACTAAGAAATATTCCTGAGTATATAAACTACAATCACAACAAACCAAGGATACTGGAATTTCATCCGTTCTCATGAGTTCAAGCCACAGTACTGGGTGGCATAGCAAGATCCTGTCTCTCAAAACCCAAACCCAAACTGGAAAGAGGTTCAGTGAGCACAGCAGAGAACTCGGACTTAGAGAGCTCTGAGTTCAATCACCCACACTATGATCTCTACAGCTCACTAAACTTCAGTTTATCCTCTTGTAACAACTCGTGCACCTGAGTTGTAATCGAATGTAATAAGATAAAGGAAGGAAGGCTATAGCCAGTGCTACAAAAATAACAGCCAACAACTGCATGGCTGTTTTCTTCCTTCCCTTTCATTATTCAGTTGTTTAGCTTCAAAAGATCATGTAAAGGAGAGAGAACCTTTGAATAGCAAAAGCATTAGAAGGTTCCAAGAGGTAGGATGCAGAACAAAAACTACAACAAAGCCATCTCCAAACTTTCCTAGAGTCCTATGTTGACATGAATGATGCTCTGAGGAGTGAGGAGAATACCAACCTAACCCTCATACCTCACATAGAGAAGAACTCAAAACGGGTCATGGAAAAACATGCATAGTCTGTTAACTATAGGAAGTACTTTTCAACCAGAGAAGTCTCCTGGAAGTATGCCCAAATGAAGATATATCACTTCAATGCCAAAACATAATCCACAGAAGGGAAAATGAATAAATGGCACCTTATTATCTGTCAAACCTGGTGGGCAAAATATCCTGTTTAGAGAGGAAAAGAAGACAAGTTACAGATCTACGAAAAGAATTCTGTAACCAACAAGAAAAAAAAAAAAAACAATCCACTTAAAAAATATGTAAAAGGCATCGACAGTTCAGCCAAAACACATATGAATGCCAAATAACTACAGAAAATGATATACAAAAGAAGCCATCAGTGAAATTCATTCATCCTAACTTCAAAAAAGTGGACTGAGATGTAGCTCACCTGGCAGAGTGTGATCCCTAGCACTGTATCAACACAGGAGGGGTACATAGCTGTAATCTCGGCTCTCTGGAAGGATGAGGAAGGAGGGCCCGCAGGAGCTCAGGGCTAGCCTAAGCAACATAAAAAGATCTAGTGCAAAATATTCAAAAATGAGTTAAAAATAAAAGTCAACAGTGCTGTCCCATTGCTGTACCTCATGTCTCAATAGAGTAAGAGACAGACCCCTTGCAATGGATAATGGGAACACAGAAAGCTAAAAAGCCTGTATATAGCAAAGAAAACTGTCAATCAAATGAAGAGGCAGCCTACAGAACAGAAGAAAACCTTAGCGAACTATATTTCTGACAGTATTAGGATAGTGTACACAACAAACTCAAACAATTTAAAATTAAAAAAATAAACCAAACTAATTTTAAAATCAAAGATTTATTGTTAGTTTATTTGAGAAGCATCCATACTGACTTCCATAGTGGCTAGGCCATACTTACACAACAGTATATAAAATTGCTTTTTGTCTACATTCTTTGTATTTTTCTTAAGAACTTATTTATTGTATGTGTGTGAGTATTTTCCCTGCATGTATATATGTATACCATATGCACACCTGGTGTCCAAGGAGGTAAGAAGAGGACATGAGAGATTTTATAACTAGAGTTAGGGATGGTTGTGAGCCACCGTGTTGATGCTGGGAATAACCCCTGGGTCCTCCTAAGAGTAGCGAGGGCTCTCAACAAGTAAGGCACCTCTTCAGCAGTCAGCTTACTTTCTAATACCACTCAGGACCACCTGGCCAAGGGTGGCACTGGCCCCTTTGAGCTGGTCCCTCCTATATCAATCATTAAATAACAAAATGCCTGCACAGACTTGCCTACGGGCCTAGAGGCATTTTCCCAATTGAAGTTAGCCCTCTGGAGATTTCTATAGGTTGTGTGGAGCTGACAAACTAACAAACACAGCCCTACTATAACACAGGATTGTTACAAAGAGAAAACAAAGCACATGACATTGATGTTAGATGTTATTATAGCAAAACCAGAGAACACTGAGGGTTAGAGCTGAAAAAGGCAGGAAAGCCAATGTATCGATTTCACTATAGCAGCATCCTTATTACTCAGGTCTCCTGAAGAAGTGTGAAAAGGGGGAAAGAATGCTACGTAAATGATTTTCATACCTGGCATAACAAAATACTTCTACATGTTGAATTGTTTTGTCCTTGCTACTAAGAAGAATAGCTTCTTCGTTTTCAAGTATTTGTTCTTGCCACATTGAATTTTCAGTCACAACATCACTATTTTCCTAAACAAAACACAGAAAAGGAGTTTTAACTAAATTGAAACATACGAACTAAAAATTCCCAAGATAAATTGCATCTTGTCTTAAATTCATGATTTTATTTGTAATCACATCAAAATTTAATGGCTTCCGAATAACTGAACTGACTCCAATAGTGTGCCATCTTCAAAGGAGGCAGGAACAAACAATGCATAAAATGTAACAAAAGCTAGCTTTTGTATACAGGTGTCTATGAAGCCCTACTGGGTCTGGAAAATGCTGTTCTCTTCAAGTTATCCACTACCTCTGGCTCTTACATTCTTTCTGTTCCCTCTTCTGCACAGATCCCTGAGCTTTGATGGGAGGGATGCAATATCATAAAGACATTCCACTTAGGGCTGAGCATCTCATAGTCTCTAACTCTCTGAATGGTGTCCAGTAGGCCACACCCATTTCATGCAATGATATTTGACCTATAACCTCACTGCAACTTTATCACCCATACTCTTCAGGAGAGCCACTGCTGATATACTTTATTAAATAAATGAAAGCAAGCACCATGCTTATTGGACTAATTGAATGATGCAAACAACAATTCTTAGCTAACTGAATAGTTTCCTGGAATATTAGCATCTCTTTTCCCAACTTTCTCAGCTTATTTGAGAGACAGCAGGTTCTAAGTTCATGTAAGAAATTCTCCGGAAAAGTTTCATTTCAAGTCACATATACCCAGTTACATAAAACAAGTCTTATAGAAAACATTAAACTATATAAATAGCATGACTAAATCTCTACACTGTATAGCCAGATATCCCTAAAACTCTTCTTTATAGTGGGTACTCAGCTGTAGTATTAAGAAGACACTTTAGAAAAAACAATTTCTGAAAGTCATTTTTTTCTCTTTCTTTCTCTTAAAAGATTCTGCCACATGATAGTCTCTTTCTTTCTCTTAAAAGGTTCTGCCACATGATAGAAGTAAACATACAAACCATAGACTATTCCACAGTTTTCTTCTTCAAATAAATGATAGTGCATATAACATCATAAAAATATCATAATGCAAAGAACAACTAATAAAAAGTGAAATTTTGAGATTTTAGAATGGCTGGTGAAATTTCTGTGGATGATTTTGTAGAAAGACTTTCCTTATATAACATTAGCTTAAGAAGTAATTCCATGTACTTTTGTTAAATAGGTGAATGAAAATAAGGTATCTATCTCACATGACAGAAACAGAAAATATTTCATCAATGATTGGACATTATATGACACAAGATATAACACAGTGACTTGCAGTATCCGATCACAACTTTACCTGATACTCCTTTAGCCAGGACAACAGTCCTGAAAAGCTGAAACTGGCCCAGTTTCCTCCATAGTAGCTTCTTCTGTAACAATGCAAATAAAAAGAATGTAAAAATCAAGTCACTGATCTCCATAAACTAAGCCATCATTGACCTTTAACCTCACATTATTTTCCAATATTGCTGTCCCAAGTATTCCAAAGCACATGATTGAGTTGTTGAAATAAGAGGAAAGAGTAAATGAGAGGAAATGGTTATTTTAAGATCTCAAAGGCAACTTTTTCTGACATAACAGCTTAAAAATTCCTTGCCTTCCAAAGAAAAGGTGTTTTCTTCAGGAGTCATAGGAAAACTCAGTTTCAAATGACCAGCATAGTGAGTTCCAGTATTGATCCACTACAATAGTTAAGAGTCACAATGCTGGGAACTGATGGGATGGTATCTGTAAGTGGATAAACTTTCAAAAACATATGTCAGCTTCTTTTAAAATGATAGAATTACCCTATGATCAGCACCTATATTCCTAAGCAATCACATAAGAGAAAAACATAATTTCAAAAAATTGTATTTTTATCAAATTATTATACCCAAAGTGGTAATATCATTAACAGGAAAATGTGTAAACAAGTTCAGCTATATCCACAGAACATACACTTTTTTACCAATGTAAAAACATAAAATGCTGACACATACAACAACATAGATCAATCTCAAAATTTTTATTCTGAATGAAACCTATAGCCACAAGGAATATATTCCATAATTCCATAAATGTGGCATTCAAGAACAAGCTAAATTAATCTATGATTAAAACAATACATGAGTGTTTGCCTCAGAGTGGGAGTGCTAAGGTTTAAATTATATAAATATATACATTTTAAAAACATATCTAAATGACATACTTAAAATCTGTACATTTCACACTATATAGAATTTAACTTTGAAAAGAACCATAAGCAAATATTAAGTATTTACTAATAATGTGAATGCTAAAATTCTGAGTGAAAGAAATTACTGAAATGTACAAATCACTAAGACTGAAAGATGTATGGACCCCAGAGTGCGTATGTGGATCATTATGTGATACAGAGCAACTACATCCAAATGGCAACCACAGAACCTCTGTAGTGGACTCACAGGTGCTCACAGTACACTTGCTTTGTTTTTGTTTTTTCAAGTTTTCTTTACACTTGAAACTTATTAGGGTAAAATATAGAAAAAACAAAAGCAATCTGAGTTTTTGACCACTGACTACAATGTGTCAATTTCCAAGGTATTTTCACCTAATTATGAAGAGACTAAGAAAACTCTCAGTAGAGCCACTCTGGTGTCACTATTAAGTGACTTGAGGTCAGTTCCTGGTCAAAGCCTATTTTTCTCCCCTACACTTGCTCAAACGGTTTTTGACAGTTATAATTGGCCCTCATATTTTTCCCTGCAACTCCCATTTTCAACTTTTCCTGTTGATTTGTTCCTAACACCAACATCTGGTGATCTCATCCAATTATGTATGTAAAAGGTGAAGCATGGTTTCCACTACTGTGGTCTCTCTGACAAAACATGGCAAGACAAATATTAGAAAACTCACTATAAAACCAGAATATTCTAGCAAAACTCATTTTGATATCTCTATGGTTTTAAATATGATTTATGACATCTCTTAAAGATATTAGATATCAATATCAAGAAGACCGAAAGAAATAGAAAAAAATCAATATGACATTCCAATATGATCTCTGGAGCAAACTACAATAGACATGATGGAAATTAAGGCCACGGGATGTTTTGTTTTATCTTCAAAGATATGGCTTTAGAACTGTGACATTTAAATCTAATTTATAAAATGTTTTTCCATTATGCTTAAAACTGATTTTGCAGGGGGAAATAAGACTAGGTTACTAGTTTAGATTTTTAAGCCTCAGAGACATGATTTAAAGACAAAGTGAGGATGAGGGAAAAAAATGGTACAGCATGTTTCTGCTAGTTTTGTATCATCACTGCCTCTGCACATCATGTAAAAGAGAAAAAACTTGATGAGGGAGAACAAAGTATATTTCTGCTGTTAGGAACAGTTTCTGACGGTGAAAAAGACTTCCTAAAACTAGAGTCTCTGGGAAATCAGAAAATATATATTCATGATATTTAAACAGGAAATAGAAAACTAGATTCTAAAGTCCTCTAATGTCCCAATATAATTAAGTATCCTAAAGTCTTTAGCAAAAATAAATAGACATAAAGGAATAATAAGACAACCTCCTGTGTTATAGTACCATATGTGAAATGTTGATCTTAAAACTGTACAAAATATCATTTTAATTTTTTTATAGTTTCATACAGCCTACTCCAAATACCAGCTAAGTTTTTTCTAGGTAAAATAAAAAGATCTCAACAACTGTATCAATTAATACCAATCAATAAATAAGAATGCTGATGACACAATAATTCAAGATATTTCTTCAACTTTCCACAGGTTTTATATACTTTGCTTCATTTTATCCAACAGAAAATATATAACAAGCAGAGATGATAACCATTAAATACATTAGTTAGACTTCATTAATTAAGCATCAACCTCTTTCTTTCCCATTTGGCATAATTATAATTCTTTACTGACTATTCAGTAGACAGGATGCTATACTACAAACAGCTTTTATAAACAAGCCCCAAAAGACTGACAAAAGACAGAGCTAATGGCATTCAGACACATTCATCTGGGAATCATTTTACTTAAGAAACTCATAGTGGAAAATATATTCAGACAGGTACGCAATAGGTTTTAAGACTGCTCAGTGAGAAAGGGAGCCAGCCTAGCTCAACTCTAATAATATTCTTCTATATCCCAGTATCTCACAACTCCTTTTCCTAGGGCAAGACTAATAGCACTTTCCTTTGACAGTATTTTATCTTTCCAAGTTTGTTTTCAGAAGTATTGTCTCTTGGATCTCCAGCACTTTATGAGAAAATACAAAATGCTTCTTCATTTTATAGGTGAGCCCGATGAGGCTTGCGACCATTCAAGGCAGTACAGCCCTGAATGACATAACTGATATTCAAATTCAGTTCTCCCAAATACTAAGCCTGTCCATACCAACACACAAATCAGCAACTTTTAGACGAGGAAACATTAGTTAGTTTTCAAGACAATGGTAGCTAGGGTAAAATAAAGACTAACACTTACATACTAAAATGCAGCTTTCCTCTAATTCTAAATTCTACTAAAAACTGAAACCACAGACTGACTACCAATAGTTGTCTCGAAGGAAAAGGCCTAATGACAAAATAAAAAGGGAAAACACTAAGTTTCAAAAAGTTAACAAGAAATGGTTTTCTAGTGTCATGGCTTCTCAGCAGCATTCACTATTACAATATCTGCTGTAGCTTTCCAAGAGAGAAGACAGCTCTATATAGCATTTCAAAATGTAAAAATGAACAATGAGCACATTTTTTTGAGAATTTTGAAGGAAGGGCATTTAACAACACATTTTGAGAAATATTAGCTGAATTCATATTGAGGGGAAGGAAAGCCCATATACACTGCACTTGGCATTGCATATTCATTTAAGTGCTTTGTCTAATTCATTCAGCTAAGAAATAGTAAAGTTGGAACTTGAGCCCACAGTATAACTATCCCAAAGCTTATCTCTGTCCATAAATATCTACTATAAACTACGGGTTTCACATCTTTAAAATTACAAACGTAAGTAAACCCTAGACTGTCTTATAAGCAAAAGCAATGGTATCTGTTTACAAACTTCCAGATGGCATATAGTCTAGTTTTGTTTTGCTTTGCTTCATAAAAACAGAATAATAATCTCAACACTGTCTATTTCTAATGTCAGAGCCAGGAGGAATATTTATTTCTAGGACCCAAAATTTGATTGGGTCTCTCAAATTCAGAATGCACAAACAGGAAAAAAAACATTTTTTTGCCAGCTAGTATTGGTTTGCTAGCTATTAATGAGTACAATGTGCCCGGTAAATTAAATAATGGATCAAACCTGTCCTCCTTAGAACAGTAGGCAGTGTTAGTCTCAGCAAAAAAGGGTCAGTTCCATTGAAATTTGTTGGAATCCTACAACATCATGACATGCCAATATCATCCTGTTAACAAACAACATGCCATAATTCTAAGACATAGAAAATATATTGAACTTGATCCCTAATAACACAATACTTCATTTAGCAAAAGTTCAACATACATGCCATACAGGGAAGCTGTCCTCCTTCCACCATTCCCTACATTCTTAGACAATTAGGTTGGACCTCCATTATAAACTGCAGAGTAATTCTAATATTAGAAGATGACCTGGCCTTTTCTTTGTTGTTTGTGTTTGCAAAACCAAAAATTTTATGTACTTATCATATCACTTATCACTCCTCTACTGATGACTCATAAATTGGTACTCCAGTCTGGGCCCCTCTGCTTATCTCCAAACTCAGATCTGAAAATGCAAACTATGAGCCATCAGCTTATTACACATCTCCCTTTCTTTCTTTTTTTCAAATAAATATCCTTTATTAAAGAAAAAAAAGGAATAGTGTTAAGCACCAAAACTGTGTGTTGTTACATTGTATGTACAATAAGAAAGGTGAGTGCAACACTGGTGAGCAAGCACTTAACTCTGAAGTCAGGAGTGTGAAAAGTAAAATAAGCAGCAACTATGATGCAGAAAGGCTGCACTAAGGAGAAGGCGACGGTCAGAACAGTGATTGGAGATTTCATAGTATTGCTATGAATGCCTGCTTAGTAGTTTCCTTATACTTGTAATACTTGAGAGTGTTAATTGAGCATATTTACGTATATAAATTTGCAAGAGATGGCATTTATAGTATGCTGTAGACAGTCCACTTAATGTCATGGTGGGAATGCCATCTGTAAAGCCAAGCACAGTGCATAGTGTTTTGCCTTTATAACATTGCACAAAGCAAGTAATGGTGAGTCAGTCTGCCATTGTAATCTTCATTTACCCACAACTGGGTAAAATGACAAAAGGGTCAGTTTATGTAGCCCCAGTGGGCTTTACTCAGGCAAAATGACCTGCAGCCTTCCATTTCTCAATAAACTACATATTATGGTTTCACACTTGGCAGTGCATACAGTACAGAGAGAGATTCAACAAGGCAGTGGGGGTTGTGTCAAAAACAATGTAAGAAACTGCTATAGGATGCAACTCTTGTTACATCACACAAATGAAAGGGAAACCACAGGAAAGGGAAATGCCACTGGTAACTGCAAAGACTTCATAGGAAAGACAAGGGAATTTGCATGGAGAAACCTAAAATGCTGAATTACACCCCTTGACAGTTAACTATACAACATGCAAGTAAAAATGTTTCCTCCTGTTAAAATTCAACTCTAACACCCATAACTTTTGTTTTTAAACATTTCATTGTCTTCCCTACATATTTCCAATACNCCAAATTGGGCCACTGTTAACTGTAACTGAATCTACAAAAAACACAAAAGAAATGAAACTTCCCCTTGCTCTCAAGACAAGTGATTCTCTGAGGGTGGAAGTGAAGCGGCACTCGTGAACACTTTAGCATGTCAACCTCAGAGGCATCTTCTGTACATGCACCTTACAATGGCCCAAAAAATGTACTCTGAAAAGAGGGTACACTTATAAACTTGGAGCTCAATCCATTAAGTCATATAAATGCCACATTGTATATTTACTATGGACAAAACAAAAAAAATTAAAATAAGAACATCTTTAGCATAACTCAGGGAACATTTAGTGGACTGTCTCTGCATCAGGACTGCCTCCTACTTTTAAAAGCTTCTGTTAACACACGGGCTAGGTTAGATAACAATATAAACTCCTTTTCTAGGAAAACTTTTTAAGTTACATTACATATATAGGATAAAAATACCATTGCCTCCTATTTCCAAGCAATTGGGCAGGATTTTAATGTGCTCTAACATAAAGTTCAGGCCTAACTACTGCAGTAGTAAGGCATGAACACAGTGCTCAGCAGTAAGGTGCTTCTGCTTTCTCGCCCCTCTTCCATCTAAAGTCTTGATGGTCACTGGCAACAAAGGTTTTCCTACCTCTAGCTTCTTTCAATCCAACTTCAACACAAAGGCCACTGTGATCTGTCTGGAGAGACTCTATTATGTCTTTCTCAGGTTTAAAGATGTCTGATGGCTCAGTAATGCTTATGGAACCAAGTACGAAATCATTAGGATCACAAAATGGTTCGCAAGTTAACAGCAACTTCACTCTATTTGTATCCGTCACAAACTCATCTTTAGCTACAACAATGCCTGACTGAGCCAAGTGCCTCCATGCTGCTTGTATTTGTAATATTGATTGCCTATACTCTGCCAACATTCTAGTCCATCACCATCACAGTACTAGCCAAACTATTCAGAATTCTCACCTCTTCTGTGCAGCCAGAGGTTCTCCAGCATAAATAATCACAAGAACTATGTGTTCCCATAACTTTGCACTTACTTGTATAAGAGCTCTGTTACAGTGTACTTTATATATATGCATATATATATATATATATATATATATATATATATGTTTTGTCTTAATGCGGTAAAGTTTTCTCTATTTTCCTGGCCGTTTATGGTATAGTCTTATTTACAAAACCTTCAAAACATATAAATTTGTGCTATCTGAGTCAAATATGTTTATTTTGGTAGAGGAAATCGACTTACACTTTTCTACACTGCTTAACTTATTTATACTAATGTTAAGATAGAAACTAATATGATCACTCTCACTGCAGTAGTCGAGTATAAGCAGTGATTGTCACTGTAATCCCCTCCCTTTTTTCTTTTATTTATTTTTTGAAAATAGTTTTTTCATATAATTTATTCCGATTGTATTTTCTCCTCCTCCAAGTCCTCCTAGACCCCACCACCTCGCTTCCACCCAAATCCATACCCTTTCTTACTCTTTCTTACTCTTTTTCATTTGAAAACAAATAGGCATCCTTTAAATAAGGAAGGAAAATAATAAGGTAAAATAAAATAAAAACAAATGAACCTGCATAGGAAAAACAAAAACAAAAACAAAAGAATAGAAAAAAAAGCCAAAGAAAATGCACAAGAAAAACATAGACACAGGGACATACACATAGAGAGAAAGCCCACAGAGACAAAATACTGGAACCCATAATATGTAGCAAAATGCCTGTAGAGAAGAAAAAACGGACTTTGTTTCAGATATCTATTGCTGGGGTCTGCCCTTAAGTGTGTTTTGCATACTACAGTGAGACTCCTTAAAGAAACTAATTTTCCTTTGTGAGTGCTTATCAATAAAAGATACCTTCTAGGTTAGGGATAGGAGCACAAAAGCAAACAACCTAACTTTGATTTCCACAGAGGAATGCTACTACAACGAAACTTCACAGTAGTAGTTTTTGAATCAATACTGGTTTCCTTTTTGATGAGTCAATAATCATTGAACACCTAGAGTATTGTTTATCTTTCATTAGAGAAGTAGCACATTATTTTATTTAACTCTCTTCATGTACAATTTAATTCCAGAGCAAAAACATAAGCACAAAATTGATTTGACAGACAATTACAGATGCAATATCTGAGGTTATTCAATGAAGTAAAATTATATTAAGCAACAAAATCTGCTTCTAGTAAGAAATCCATCATTTTCCACGAAAGGAGTAAGGCAGACAATGATGGTACCTGTCAATGCCATCTACAGTGTCTTATATCCAAGGTTAAATAAAGTCAATAGGGACTGTCATGACCACCTCTACTCATTGAGTTCTCCAACCACAAAATCTAAATGATGTTATATTTTATTAATCTACAATAACTCTGGTTTCTTCTTCATGAAGTAATTATAAAATTTAAGATGCTTAAATTCCGTATCTGCTATTAGGGTCAAAAGCCAATAATGAAGGCAGAAGTTCCCCTCATGGTTTCCAAGGACTGGAAATCTACCTGATGAGTTAAGTTGGTTTTATAACCAGCTTCTTCTATGTATTTCTTGAGAAGCTGTAAGCCTTGATAAAGCAGAGGTGCTTTCTCACAGTGGTGCCACACCTACAAATAACTACGTTGAGAAGACATGCTGATTCAGTGGTAAGGAAAGAGTGAACACAAATGGCCACACTAGTACCTATCTCTCCCAGCCTTAGAAAGGTTTGGAGGTTAGCATCCTAACTCGAGAGGTGGAGAAGTTATCAGAAATACTTATAGTTTTACATGGCACGATGGAGATTGAAGAACTGGTTTGTTTGTTTGTTTGTTTGTTTGTTTGCTGGTTTGCTTGCTTTTTCTTTCTTTTTAAAATTAAATTATTTAATTTACATTCCAAAAGGTGCCTCCCTTCCTGGTCTGCCCCCCTCCCTCCCAAGTCTTCACCCTACTGTCCATCCTCTCCCATGCCCCCTCCACATCTGCGACAGTGCTCCCCCACCAACCTACCCACCCTCACCAGCAACCCTCTTCCCTGGGGCATCAAGTTTCCACAGGATTAAGGGAATCCTCTCCTACTGAGGCCATATAAGGGAGTCCTCTGCTACACAAGTGCCCGGGACCATGAACCTCCCATGTATAAAGACCAACACTGAAATGACAAATGGGCAACACTGTATTAACTTCTAAGATATCAAGTGAGATTAATTTTCCTCATAAGTCCCCACATGATCTCATTTAGTTGTATAGTTTGGGTCAAATATTTATTTATTTTACAGGCTCCTTTTTATTGTTCTGTCAGTATCAGTGTTCCAGAATAACATAATAGCACTATATATTCTGCTATATGTACTGTAACACTGCTATTTTTTTTTCATTTATCAAACAGTCATTGAAGAATTGCTATGTTCTAGATATTCTTACTCTATGAGAATATATGCATGAACAAAGAATGACCCCCTGAAGATCTACAAATAATCATATAATGTGAAACTTTTATATTAGAAATGTTACAATCTAAGCATACAACATCCAGGAAATGTGGGACTATGAAAATACAAAACCTATGAATAATAAAAAGAGCAGAAGAAACCCAGCTCAAAGAGACTGAAAATATTTTCAATGAAGTCATAGAAGAAAATTTCCCTAACCCCCCCCAAAAGGAGATCACTATCAAGGTATAAGATGAAAACAGAACACCAAATAGACTGGACCAGAAAAAAAAAATCCCATGGACCCTGACCTTGCCCAGCCAGCCAATACAGCAGGAAAAAAGGTCCCAGAGAGCTGGCCCTGATGACTGTGGAATTGCTGACATAACCCCTCCTATGCCATGTGGTGGAGTGGGGTGAAGGAGAGCTGCTCTCCCCTACCCCACCCATCATAACGCTTCAGACAGGAGAGCTGGCCCTTCCCCTTGATGGCTCATGAGAGTGCTCCCTGTAACCTTGCCTGGGCAGCATAGCAGAGTTTACTTTGGTAGCATGGAGGTGGGTGAGCAGGCCCTTAAGGGCATGAAAGTTAGAAAATGTCAGCTGTGACACTAGATGGGCTAGCAAGGGCAGAGCTGGAGAGCTTGCCCTGGTGGTGTGGGTATGAAACAATTGGTGGGCTGGCCAGCTCAGCTACCACCCAGGCCCAGATCCAGGGCTTTGAGTTGTCCCACCCTAACATCTAGCCCATTACTGAACTGCTGGAGCATATGAAGGTACTGGACCTGTACATCCAAAAGGATCTCCATAACACCGGGCAACAAGAGGCTATCCAAGAGGAGTCCTGGTGAAGATCCAGTATTGATAATGATGCAGAAGCCAGACGCCTTGAACCAGACTGACAACTCCTTGCAATGAACATTTTTAAGTAAATATGTGTGGACAAAAACGTATACTGTGTGACAAACTGTGACACACTACAGCTTCCACATCAAGATGCTTTTTCCTTGTGGGGGGAGGTTGTAAGAGTGAAGGGCAGATATGGAGGGACAGCGAGATAAGTGGGATTGGGATACATGATGTGAAATTCACAAAACAGGAATAAAAAGTTAAAAAAATGAAAAAAGAAAAGAAAAGAACGGCACTTCTCAAATTGTGGTCTAACATCAGAAAATACAAATATTTAAATTACGATTCATAAAACTAGTAAATTACAATTATAAAAGCAGCAACAAAGATAATGTTATGATTAGGTTCCACAACATGAGGGACTATATTATAGGGTCACAACATTAGGAATGAGAACCACTCCATTAGAGTAAAACTTGGCTTCTCAAAGGAGACTCTTAAAAAGTCAGAAGGACATGAATAGATGTTCTATAAGCTAGGAAAGATCACAGATACGAGCCCAGACTATTCTACTCAGAAAATGCATTAATTGCCATCAGTGGGGTTTAACCACTAACCAAGAAGCTATCTGCAGCTGATACTTGAAGGCAAAGGGAAACTGAGTTTTCTCCAATGGTATCTATCAACTGCACTTCAGGGCAGGCCCCACACCCAGGAATAGTTGGCTAACACAAAAGGAATTCAATGGTATTTTTGTGGACATCATTTTACTTGGCTTTCTATCAGCAGTCATTTTATTTGTTTTTATTATTATTATTATTATTTTGCTTTCCATTTTGTGGAAGTTTTTTCATTTCTTGGTGTGTGTGTGTCCATTTTTGTTTCTTGAAACACAGAAAGATAACAAGATGTTGGGTGGAGAATTGGAGGAGAGAAAAATATAATCAAAATGTATTGCATGAAATTTTTTTCAATTAAGAAAGAATGAAAAATTCAACATTTATAATGAATGAAGACAGGTGACACTGACCCCTTTTTATAATATACATTTGTTTTAATGAAAGAATTGGAACTGGAGAGACGGCTCAGTAGATAAGAATGCTTGAGTACAAATATGAGAACTTGAGTCAGGTATACAGCACACAAGCACATACATACTTATGACCCCAGTGCTTTGAGGGATAGAGAAAGGAGAACTTTCTCTTGCTGGTGGCCAGTCTGAAAGAGCCTGCCTCCAAGGCAGAGACTAAGGAGAGTGGGACAGCTGATGACCACCTCTATGTATCTATGACCTCTAGACAAAAGCACACAAATACATTATCACACATACACATATTCTCTCTGTGTACGTGTATCTATCTGTCTCTCTCTGCCCCACTTCTTTCTCAGAATCAAGAAAGAAAATGAAAGCATTTTTTAAAAAAAGAACCAAACTGCAAGCACTAAGGCTGACACAAAAGAAGCACAAAGTTCAAAGCCAAATTGGGCTACTCAGTGACCCTGAGCCAAGCATTGGGCTATCTAGCAAGACCTGCCTGGTTTCAAAAATAAACAAGCAGAATCATCTCCAGAAGTGAGTGTCACTTTATAAAAACTAAAAGCTATATTATCTATAAAGATGCATCTTAAAAACTATTAAATTTAAAAAGACACCTGTAATCATAATTTATGAAGTGCTAGACACTCATTATTATTGGCTCTGCAGGCCATGTGATCCCTACTACATGCAGCTACTTCGATTATGAAATGTGTAAACATGTATAAGTATATGTAAAAATGGTTACATATACAATAAAAACACTTAAACGTAGCCAACCTATAGGCCACAGCTTGTAACTACAAAACAAGATAATAGGGAAGATATTACCCAAAATGTAAAATTAAAAGGAAAAAAATGAAAATAGAAAGATACTTTAAGGGGAGTGAAAAAAAAAAAAAAAGAATGAACTTGTATGTGAAATCGGTACATGGCTCCACACCTCTGGACTCCTCTGCAAATGGGCAGGCTGTACTCTGTTCCTACTTACCACAGAGCTTTTCAGCAACCTTTAAACAAGATCATGAAGCTACCACATAGCATTTCACAAAATAAACTATCACTTGGCTTCTACTTCCAACGATAGCACCCAAAGAAGTGCTAAGACCTGCAGTGATGCCATCTGCTACCAGATGGATTTTCATACAGCCTCCATGGTCACTAAGAAGTGAAATTATTTCCCAGACAATCTACTCTTCCTTCATAGCAATATGAAATATTCCATTCCTGGAGCAATAAGGGAGGCTGCAATAACCTTCCTCATACCAGCAGCAGAATGATCAGCAGTCACTTGACTCAGGAAGCGAACAATAAGTAAGCCTGGCAAAGCCAATGCCAGACCTCCGTCTTTAACTGAGTGGCTATAACCAACCCCAGGATACCAGCTCATAGGCATATAGGGATATAGCTCAGACATACCTCTCCCTGTCTATCACACAAACTAGGCATCTAGAAAAATGAACAGAAGTAACATTGAATTCTTTCATATCCAGGGAGCAAATACCCCCCCCCCAAAAGATATCAAGATTACCTGCTTTTTGCTCTCTAAGTCACAGACAAGTGTTTCTAACATCTATTACTTTTTACCTTGTTCCATGTAGAAAAATAAACTACCACCAGCCAACACAAGAGGGAAAGAAAGCATCCAGTGATTTGACAATATACTTAGAGCTCTCTGAAAAATATAGTTTAAAGATTGAGGACCATACAGAGCACATCCCTGGAGGAATAGAACTTAGTAAGTAAAATATAAATAAAACAAGTTAGATATTAGTATTTGCTATTCATAAACAAGACCAGTTCAGATATTGTCCGTTTGCCTGGAGTGCTTTAAAATACTGCCAGCCTAAAAGCACGCTATCATGTAACAAATGTGTTTGCTTTGGTGGAGACATTCTTTAGATTGTCTGAATTGGAGTTATAGGGCTGATATTAAAAATCAAATCTGTTCTATTTGTACTTTCTAATTCTGACTGAACTTGTAACTCTGGACATGTAATGAAAAAAAATCAAACCCATGTGCAGAGACAAAATGATATAATCTGTACTTCTTGGATAATCACTAGTCTATCTTTGTTCCGTGAAACCGGTGTAAATAAAGAAGCAACCTAACTGCCAGTCAGACAGAGCTGCAAGATTCCCCTGACCACAGCAACTGACTCACTTCTCTCTCTTTGACTCCTTATCTCCTCTAGAGAGACTATGTCAATGGCCAGGGCTGGCCCCAAACAGAAAGAGGTCAGCATTGAATATATTCACTAAAAAGCTGAAATGATAAAAGATAGAAAGACAATAGCAAAGCTAAAAATAAGATTGCAGAAATACATCTGAATATTACTGAGTTACAACATAAAAATCAACAAGATGCAGTTTAGAGACAAATTGTCAAACGAAGGCAACAAACTTCAGGACAGAAGTTGTAGCTTGCCAGTTGACCATGTGCCTATTTTACATAAATCCCTTAATTAGATACAAAGCAATTTCCCTAACATACACACACACACACACACACACACACACACACACACGGGAGGAAAGGAGGGAGAGGGAGAAACATGTGTGCACACTGTGTGTGTCATACACTGCTTTTTAAAAACGGTACACTGTTCTACTTTCTTTTCTATTGTGATAAAACCCTGACCAAAAGCAACTTAAGGGAGGCAAAGGTTCATTTGGCTTATATTTCCAGATCATAGTCCATCAGATAGGGAAGTTAGGACAGGAGCTCAAGACAAGAAACTGAAGTCAGGCTAGCTTATGAGTACATGTATTACCTAGTAATAGCAAAGTCACTCACAGACAAGGCAGTACAGCACTAACTATAGAGGAATGCTGCTTGTTGAACCAACCACAGACCCATGTTTAGCTGGCTTTCTTAAATAACCCAGAACAACCTGCCCAGGGAATGGTTCTGCCCACAGTAGTCTACTATTCCTATCAAAGCAACCCCAATTCTAATCTGATCACTAGCCATTACAGAAATATGAATTAAAGCTATGATAAGTTGTCACTATACAACTATCAAAATCACTGAAATTAAAAAAAAAAGTGACAATACCAAATTCAACCAAAGACACAAATTGGATCATTCATTCATTGTAAGGAAAAATCTAAAACGATATAGGTACTCAGAAATAGTTTCTCAATATTTCTAGAAAGCTAAACATTAATATATGGCCCAGAAAAGACAATCCTGAGAAAAGACCTTATATTCACATTCTCTCTCTCTCTCTCTCTCTCTCTCTCTCTCTCTCTCTCTCTCTCTCTCTCTCCCCTCTCTGTCTGTCTCTCTGTGTGAGTGTATGTGTGTATATGTGCCTACGTGCGCATGTGCAAGTGCATTCACACGGCAATTTTATCAGTTCAGATGTCCATCACTGAGTGGATGTTTAAACAAGCGATTACACAGACAGAACAAAGAATACTCTTAAGTCACTGTTCAATTGCAGTGAAGAAACACCGTGACCAAGGCAACTCTTACAAAAGAAATGATTTAATTGAGGCTGGTTTACAGTGGATCAGCAAGGCAGGAAGCATAATGACAAGCAAACAGGCATGAAGCTGAAAGCTTACATCCTTATCTACAGAGAGGCAGAGAGGCGAGCGGGCAGGCAAAGAGATTACCACTGGGCCTGGTGTAAGCTTTTGAAGCATAAAAGTCCACCCCCAGTAACACATCTCCTCCAGGGCCACACTGACTCCAACAAGGCCACATATCCTAGCCATTTCCAAACAATTTCACTACCTGGGCACGAAGCATTGAAACAGATGAGCCTAAGAGAGCCATTCTCATTCCAACAATCACAATTACTAATTAAAAAAAACAAACAAACTATTGGAAACATACAACATGATAAGATGCAGGGAATTACACTGTCTAAAAGGGGGCAACATCCCAAATTTACCACCAAAACCAGATTAGTGTTCTATAACCACTATACATAAATAAATACAGTTTTATTCAATAAAGTTCATTTAATAGTCTATGTAAGGACATAAAGCAGGTAACAGTAGTAAGCCAGATATAATGGCATATATCTGAAATCCTAGTACTCGTTAGGATGAAGGGAGTGAAATCCAAGTTTAAGGCCTGTCTGAGCTATATAGCAAGATGCTGTCTCAAGTAAAAACAAAATAAAAGGTAATGGTAACTGCTTCTGAAAGGTGAGACTGGTGGGATACAGAGAGGAAAAACAGAAAGATGCACTAATACTTCCTTTACTTTTCTTTGATCTTTAGTCATGAGAGTTATAATAAAAACTACCTCAACATGGTGAACAATGGTGTGTGTCTGTGTGTGTGTGTGTGTGTTTCTTAAACCACACCTCTAAGTGATCAATATAAAGAAAGTTCATAGCAGGTATTAGAGAACATTCAGAATTTATATACACAGTTAGTATAGACATGGATAGAACTCTATGGTGGTGACTTAATGTACTAAGGAAAAAGCATGGCATAAAATCAAGTGAAGCATTTAAATCGAGAAGTTATTAAAAAAAATACTGGTTCCAAGCTTTAAAAAAGTCAAGGACAGAAAATATAAAGATAAAGGTAGATATTTGGTAGAAAAGAGTATCACTGAACAAAGAAAAGGTTGTTTTATTTTTGAAGAATAATAAAGTAATATATAGCAAGTAATATCAATTCAATCTTAGAGACCCCTATGGTGGAAAGAGAAAACTAATTTCCACGAGTTATCCTCTAACCTCTATGTGCACACTATGGTACATATACAAATGCACAGACATACACATACACACATACATACATACATGCATACATACATATTAGGAGGGAATCTATTTCCCAATGTCTCAGACAGTAATTTTAAACAATTATTTAATTAAAATTTAACAATAACCTCAAATGGATACATCCTCAAACCACCAGCTGAACAGATTAAAATATAAGATCAAACTATTTGTTTTCTCCAAGAAACTTAAGTTACTTATACAGAGAGATCTATAAACTTAATGGCTAGAAATCAACTTACGAAGCAAATGGAAGCCGAAAACAAGCTGGTCTAGCTATTCTGGTACATAAGTCTTCAAACCAAAATTAGTCAGATTTAAAGAAGGCCAGTACATATATTTTAAAAATGAAATTTATTAAGAAGAAATAATAATTTTAAATATATATTCTCAGAACACTGGAGTTCCAGATTTCATATAACAAACACTAATGAGCATAAACAGTCAGATTCTGAAACATTAATAATGGGTGAGTTTATTACCCTACTCTCACATTTACAAAGATAATCCAAAGTACACATCAACAACGATGACAACAACAACAAACTTCAAAGTTAAATTACAACATAAGTCAATTAGTCTTTAAACATGCCTATAGAATATAGACAAATCAATAAATGCACCATTTAAAACAGACTTAATGCCAAAACCACATGACAGCTTCAGTACACTAAGAAAAGAGATTTGACAAACTTAAACATCCCTTCATGATGAAAGCTTTGGGAAAACTGTAACTACTGGAAACATATCTCAACATAAAGGAAAAATAGAGCCAATATTATCTATACTAATAAAATGACATATCCTCTAAAATCTGGAATGAGAATGGTACATCTTTTTTCCACTCTTACCAATGTAGAGCTCAAAATCTTAGCTATCAATAAAAGCATGAAATGAAATGGACCCAAATTAAGAAAATGTCAAATTATTCTTACTTCATGATAATATGATTCTATATTTAAAAGATCAAAAGACTTCAGCAAAATCTCTCAGAGCCAATGAGCACTTACAGTATATTAGGATACAAAAATCAACATAGGAAAGCCATCATCTTTTCTATACCACAATTACAGACTTGTAGAGGAAGAAATTAGAGGCAAAAAAAATTCACAATAGCTTCAAATAAATACTTAGGAATTTTTTTTTTTGTTTTATTCGTTTTTTGAAACAGGGTTTCTGTGTATAGCCCTGGCTATCCTGGAACTCAGTCTGTAGACCAGGCTGGCCTCAAAGTCACAGAAACCTACCTGCCTCTACCTCCCAAATGCTAGGATTAAAGGTGTGGCCCGCCCCACCCAGGTAGGAATAAGACTTTTAAAAACAGGTGAAAGAGCACAAGGATTAACCTGAAAACTAAAATTTAAAACTGGGTGTCAGATGGCTCCTATCTGCTAATCCCAGCCCTTGGGTAGCCGAGGGAGGAGAATCAGAAGCTTGACCTGTGCGATGAGACAGTGTCTCCAAAAATTAAATACAAATATACATTTTAACAGAAAAATAAATTTGAAGAAAAGGTAAAAAGACATCCCATGCACATGGAATGGCAAAATTCATATTGTAAAAATAGCTATATTACTGAAAGTGATATGTACTAAATAACACACATTTCACATGGAAGTCTCAATTACATTCTGAGGAACATATTTTAAAAACACACAAAATTTCACATGAAAGCAAAAGTGACTCAAAATAGGCAAATACATTTGTTTTAGTTTACTTTCTATTGTCAGGACAAAACCATCTTGGGAAAGAAAGAGTCTATTTCATTTTAAAGTGTACTTACTGTCCATCATTAAAGGGATTGGGGCAGGAACCTGAACACAGAAACTGGAGCAGAGACCATTGTAGGAATGAATACTGCTTACTGGCTTGCTCCCCATTGCTTGCTTGGTCTCCGTATTTAATAATCCAGATCACCCTCCATGAGCTAGCGCTTCAATTATTAATCAAGAAAATGCCTCACAGACTTGCCTACACATAACAATCTGATATGGGCATTTTCTCAATTGATGTTCCCTCTCTCTAAATAACTCTCGTGTATATTAGGATGACAAAAACTAACCAGCACACAATATTAGAACAAAGATGGTCTGTGGAGAGAAAGAGATACAAAGAGACAGAATGTCATAAACTAGAAAGGAACACATAAAAAGATAAGAAATGATCTGAAGGGAGGTGTCAGAGCAGGTAGAGAAGATAGCTGAAAAGACAAAGATGGGACAGGAACACAAAAAGAAGTCACTGGAGGGAGGGGATCAGTAAGAAGTGGATTATGGGTCAGGGGAGGAAAAGGAGCATGAATAAGAACAAGGTATAATGACATACATACATACATACATACATACATACATACATACATACATGAAGATGCAAACATAAATCATATTCATGTGACTACTTAAATAAATTTATAAAATGTTAAGTATAAATTAATGAATGATACTTTTTACAGTATGAGGGAAGAAAGAAAGGAAGAAATGGGCAACCACTATACACTATCTAGTGCTACTTTGTTCTCTAGCACTCCGGAAAACACTGTAGTTAATATCTTCTAGAAGACAGAATAAATTCACTCATTCTCTCTTCTGAGTCATCGAGACACATTGAAAAAGAGTAAACATATATGTGGCACACTTAAGGTCTGTTTTCAAGGAGCATAGGAATTAAGATTTAAGTTATACATCAAGTCTTTTTCCTTTTACTTCCATTTTATTCATACTTTTAAGAGAAAAGTATTCTAGATATTTTCCTAATTCAGACTTTTAAGTTCAAATGTTGATATCCATCAATTCAAATCTACTGGCTATATATTATAATAAAACATGAAGCCTAAAAAAAAAATAAAGTACCAAATAAATGTGATACATACAGACACATATACATTTACATAACAAAAGACACACAAGAGGTTTTCATGCCTATTAAAGAATGACTTATTTTCAGAACAAGCTCACTCCTGAGGGGGAAAAATTTAAATTCATTTAGTTTACTCTTATACGATAAAAATCCTTATTTCAAAGAATAGACTAAGAAACCTTGTACTGTATATTTCACAGATTATTGATGAAAATGAAAGTAATTCCAGTGCTGCTTCTATGCTATGAAATTTCACATGGCACATACATAAACACATAGACATATACGTGTATTAAATGCTACCAGGGTTAAAACTTACGAATCAACATGCAGAACCCTCTGGCCACTCCTTGAACATGCAGCTGCCACGATGGATTCAGGCAAACCTACAAAAACACACACCTATATCATTTACAATGTAGATAGACAGATAGATAGATATGTATTTTATAGAAAATGTTTAATTCATACTATTGCTGCAATTTTAAATAAAAGTATTTTGAATAAAATTTATAATTTTCGAAATTACAAATCTTATATTAATGATAGATATTTCCTAAACATGCAAAACTAAAACTAAGTTGCTTTAGGTAGAAGAGATACTTTTTAATAAGACAAGTCTTCGGAGTCTTTTCATCTGTAAATTGTCATAAATGGACAACTGTTTAAAAAGGGAGGGGCTTTGTTCTTCAGGAACCAAGTGAGCACACAAGCCAATCTGATCTGCCCAAAGGCACTGGGAGAGAAGAATCTGCACCTGCGACACAACGAAGACACTGCGGCTCGCTAATGTTAACTTACTCCTAAAAAGCTCCAGAGTTGACATTTAAACTCAGATCTAACTCCAAAGCCACAAAGCCACTCAGTGAGAACGAAATACATTTTTTTAAAGTTAAAAGTTATGTTACTGAACTATCTTGTTTGTTGGTCACTATAGCAGACTGAAAAGAATATATTATTCCTTTGGAATCAAATGTAATCATATCATAAAGTTGATTATCTTAAAATGAAATATAATTTACTACTAATAATATGAATAAAAAAATTAAATTACCAAACTCAATTGTTATACTAAAGACCAAGATTTCTGCTACACTAATAAAATGTCCTGTTATAAGTTCAAGACTCTTCCACAATTTTCATCATTGGATTTATCATTTAAAATGGAGGTCAGTTGGTTCTATATTATCAGTCATACAGATAAAGCGTATTTTCAAAGTTTAGTATAAGCCTATAGAACCACCACCACCATCACCATGATAAATCATGGTTGTTCGGCATTTTTACCTAATAAAATAGATAAGCACCTTTCTTTGATGAGCATTTAAAGTATTCACCAAGAATCAAAGATTTAAAACAAACCAAAAAAAAA
Organism: Mus pahari; assembly: GCF_900095145.1. Taxonomy (NCBI): domain Eukaryota; kingdom Metazoa; phylum Chordata; class Mammalia; order Rodentia; family Muridae; genus Mus; species Mus pahari. The sequence goes on from NC_034613.1 coordinate 97,913,728, forward strand.
AAAAAATACGAGCAGTTAACTCCTTATGTACAAATGAAGCGGAGAGCCGGGGGTAAAGGTGCCTGCTGCCAAGTCTGAGAACCCTCCAGGGCCCAGACTGTAGAGCTATCCTCTGCCTCCCTCCATATACCCAGCAACTACACACACACTCACACACTCACAAATAAATGGATTTTTAAAAGAAGTTTTAAAGTAATGCACACATGGAAGCAGTTGATATAATCAGTCTTCAGCTAAAAACCACATTAAACACAAGCACCAACCACCTTCATAAAGAACTATTTTTCTAGTGTTGAATATTTTGTGGGTATATAATATCTGGTTCAAAAAAAGAAGTTGTGACCAAATGTACAGAATATAACCATTAAATAACAATTATAGGAATCATGCCATCCTAAAGTTTTAACCTTACTTTTGAATATAACCAGAGAAAGACTGAATTTTTTTTAGAATAGAGGGAAATAGAAGTTTCAAATAACTACGCAAACTATATTCTTCTGTTAAAACTATTATTCTAATGTTTCTTACAATGACCTGAAGTTTTTGCTATACCTAAATAACTTTCCTTGCTAAAGAAATGTAATCAATATATTTTAAAAGTTGATGAGCAAAGAAATATTACAAAATAGAATTATGTTTCAAAGTAGTTTTCTATACAATAATGATAGTATTAAAATGGTATGTAGTGAGTTTTATACTTCGTACCACAGTTATACTTAAAATCTCATTTATTTATCATTGTCATCATGGACAATACTATCTCAGGGACACAACAAGCCAAATACAAGAGAATTTCATATCTCTAATTCAAATAACAGCAGTTGTTCACTACCTCCAATTTGACCTAAGCTGGAGAATAGGCTATAAGGACAATATAGGTAATGCGATGAAAGGAGTATCATCTTGGTCACTGAGACCTAGACTTGATTCACTGGTTCACTTACAGTGCAACTTCAGACAAGTCAGAATTCCTGTGCTTCTTTTTCCTTCTATCAGTGGCAATATTCATAGGATTACTTACTTATTAGCAAGACTACCAGTGTTGGGAATATTCTTCTTTTAATTATTTTTTGAGATTATGATAACTAAATCATTTCCCGCTTCCCTTTCCTCCCTCTACAAACACCCCTTCACTGAACTCTTTCAATGCACTTCTTTTCATTAATTGATATTATACACACACACACATATATATTTGTGTGTGTATAATATCAATTAATATATGTGTGTGTTTACATATACTCATAAATATTCCTAAATACATAAAATATAACATGGAAGAAAATATTCTTAGCATCCTTGAGGATTGTTTAGAAGCATCAAGCTTTCATTTGATATCACACTAAGCATACACCTCTTTACACCAAATGCCATCTCCAATTGCAGACAATATCACTCTCCTCTATTTCACCTAAATTAGGAATTCTTTTGGGTAGGCAGATATGTGTGTGGAAATGACTATGCCTGAAATCAACAATCAGAAGTCAAGACTGCTGACAATGCAAAGCCAAAATCGTTTTCAATGTGGAATGTGATCTGAGCCTAAACTACATAAAACCAAAATAACTATTATTTATGATTTTCCTTAATTCTTCTATCCAGATATCACGAAAGTTTGTGAAATCCATAGGCTACTCCAATGTTAAATGCCAAGGGTCCATTATTTTATGCTTAGAATTATTAAAATAACAAGCTACAAAGACAGTTAGCAATGTCTTTGTGATCAATGTTACATTTTTTGCTCCACCCAGACAATAGTTTCTGAGGAAAGGGCAGAGCAAAAAGAAAATGTTAGGAGAATATATATTATTTTAAATATTTTTACAATAAAGCATTATTTTTTTCCAAAAAGAGTAGTTGGAGCCAAATTGGCAAATCTGAATGCCATTCTTTGAGCAACACAGAGTTTGAAAATGATTTCAGTGAGAAAAGCAGTTCTAAATTAGTATTTAAAACAATACTTCAACTCGGGGTTGGAGAGATGGCTCAGTTGTTAAGGGCACTTCTTGCAGTGGACCCAAGTTCAGTTCCCGGCACCAACATGGAAGCTCACAACCACTTAGTCCCTGTTCCAATGGATCTGATGCCCTCTCTGACCTTCATAGGCACCAGGCGTACACTTCACTGCATACAGACAAAATGTTCATATGAATAAAATAAATGAATCTAAGAACAAAATTAACTGTTGCTCTATTCACAGCAGAAAATAAACTTTGATAAAGTGGGAGCTTTAAGTTTAAAAAGACTTAAAAGAAAAAGTAACACAATTAAAACTTTGTTTTCAATCACTTAATAAAATGACTGCTTGTTTTAATATAGGGGGTAGGGAAAAAGACCCAGTGCAGCATGGCCTTGGTAGGGACAGAGTTACAAGGTTCCTGCCCTGGGACAGGGTCCCATTGTAAGCATCCACAAGTGTTGGTGGTTGCTATCAGTGTAAGGCTTGTTTGTATAATAATGTACATATTTTCTGGACCCAGTAGCAGTGGAGGACTCTTCCTTCTGAGGAATGTCCTCCCTGTTAAAGACTCCATGATGACTAGAAACAATGAGTTCAGGAGTCGTGGGTGTGGTTATGTCTTGGCAGCAAAAACACTGGGACCTTCAGGAAGGCCCTTAAGGCTATAGGAAAGAGTTCCAAATACATGAGTTCGAAAATATATAATTTCTCAACTATGCAAAAATACAAGGATGCAATATGAAATATGAGGGGCTTCGTGAATCTAAAGGAACAAATGTAGCTACACTATGAGCCAGCTTGTAGAAAAATACAATGATAGACAGATATAAATGCAGGCAGATTACTGAGTTCAAGGTCAGCCTGGGACACAGCCAGTGCAGGCCCAGGTATGGTAGAAATGGTAATTTCAGGACAAGGTCCCACCCACCTAGTTTATCTTCTGTGCTTACCAAAGGCAGACACATCTCTGAATTCTTTTGATTCTGATATATTTATATATGCTTGCTGTCTCCTAACAATGAAAGGGATTATGGGATGGTGATTCATAAGATAATCAAAAGGAAACCTGGAGTACATGACTGGATTGATACATAAAATAAAAGACTGGACCAGTGTTTTGCAGGAGATGAGCTATCCAGAGAATTTTTTAGGATAAAAAGAGAGTAGAATAAGGAAAGGCCACCCAGAGCCTGCCCCACCTAGAGATCCATCCCATTTGCAGACACCAAACCCAGACACTATTGCTGATGCCAAGAAGTGCTTGCTGACAGGAGCCTGATACAGCTGTCTCCTGAGAGGCTCTGCTGAGCCTGACAAACACAGAGGTGGAAGCATGCAGCTAACCATAGGCTTGAGCCTGTGGACCCCAATGGAAGAGTTAGGGCAAGGGCTGAAGAAGCTGAAGGGGTTTGCAACCCCATAGAAAGAACAATATCAATTAACCGGACCCCCCAGAGTTCCCAGAGACTAAACCACCAAACCAAAGAGTATACATGGAGGGATCCATGGCTCTAGATACACAGGTAGCAGAGGATGGCCTTATCTGACATCAGTGGGAGGGGAAGCCCTTGGACCTGTGGAGACTTGATGTCCCAGCGTAGGGGGATGCTAAAGGGGGTGAAGCAGAAGTGGATGAGTGGGTGAAGAAGCACCCTCATAGAGGCAAAGGGGAGGGGGGAGATGGGTTCTTTCTCTGCTCCCAGACAACCCTTCTCTCAGAACCCTCTCCAAGCTGAGGCTGGTCCTTGGCAGGAAAATCTGTGTCATGATGCACGTGTGAAGGTGGGAGGACAACTTGCGGCAGTAAGTTCTCTCCTTCCAACCTTGTAGTCCTGGGAATCAAACTCAGGTCGTCAGTCTTAGCAGTAAGCACTTTACCCACCAAGCTACCTCTCCAGCCCTTTTGTTTTTATTTTGTTTAAATATGGATCTATATGTGTGGTTTTGTGTATGTGTTTGTGTGCATGTGCGTGTGTGTGTGTGTGTGTGTGTGTGTGTGTGTGTGTGTGTGTTCAGCCTTAATGGCACATTCCTATCCTGCTGGTGGGAGCACAAACTATACAACCACCATGGAAACCAATTTGATGGTTTTTCACAAAACTAGGAATAGTTTTATCTCAAGACTCAGCTATACCTCTCCTGGGCATATACCCAAAAGATGTTCCACCATACCACAAGGACTCCAGCTTTATTCATAATAGCCAGAAACTAGAAAAACCCTGGATGTTCCTCAACTGAAAAATGGAAGAAAATGTGGTTCATTTACACAATGGAATAACCAGCAATTAAAAACAAGGACATCATGAAATTTTCAGGCAAATGGATAGAACTAGAAAATATCATCCTGAGTGAGGTAAGTCAAACCCAAAGGACATGCTTATTAGACATCACTTATAAGAGGATATTAACCATAAAGTACAGGATACCCACACTACAATCCACAGACCCAAAGAAGCTAAATAACAAGGGCCCAAGAGAGAAGGCTAGAATCTCACTCAGAAGGGGAAATAAAATAGATATAGAAGGTGGATGGATGGGAGAGAGAGGGGATGGAAAGAGAAGTTTGGGGGGGGGGGCATCAGGTATAGGAAGAGACACGGAGAGAGGATCAGGAAAGTGAAGGGGAAATGGGGGGAGGGACATTTCTAGGATGTGCCAGAGACCTGGGATGGGAGAAGCTCCTGGAAGTCTATAAGGGTGACGCTAGCTGAGACTTCTAGAGGTGGTGGTGGGGTATAGAGCCTGAAGTGGCCACCTCCTGTAGCCAGGCAGGACTCCCAGTGGAAGGATAAGGAAACCAACCCACCCACAAAACCTTTGACCTAAAATTTGCTGTGCGTACAAGATGTGCAGAGGTAAAGATAGAACAGACACCGAGGGAATGGTCAAACAATGACTGGCTCAATTTAAGACCCATCCCATGGGCAGGCACCAATCTCTGACACTATTAATGATATTGTTATTCTTGCAAACAAGAGTCCTCTGAGAGGCTCCACCTAGCAGCAGACTGAAACAGATGCAGAGACCCACAGCCAAACATTAGACAGAGCTCCAGAAATCTTGTGGAAGAGTTGGGAGAAGGATTGAGGAACCTGGAAGAGATAGAGATTCCACAGGAAGACCAACAGAGTCAACTAACCTGGACCCTTGGGGCTCTCAGAATCTGAACCACCAACCAAAAAGCATATATGGGCTGGACCTAGGCTTCCCACTACATATCTAGCAGATATACATCTTGGTCCTCATGTGGGTCCTGAACAAGTTGGGGAGGGGGGTGCACTATCCCAAAAGCTATTACTGCCTTCTATGGGATGTGATTCTCTGGATGGGCTGCTTTGTCTGGCCTCAGTGGGGGAGATAGCACCTAGTCTTGCAGAAACTTGATGTGATAGGGTTGGAGGATACCCAGAGGAGCCCACACCCACTCAGAGAAGAAGGGAGGGAGGAATGGGGGAAGGAGTGTAGGAGGGGGTGACTGGGAGGGGGCAGTGAGTGGAATGTATATAAAGTGAAGAAATTTTAAAAATTAATAAATGTTTTTAACTTATATATAAATTTTATATGCCAATATCTTAATATCTAAATATATTTATAAACATTTAAATATATTTATAAATGTATTAAAATATAAATAATATATTATATAAAATATATAGTTATTATATATAAAATATATAAATATAAATACTTATTTATATATACTAAAAATTTTTAATATATGTACTTCATAATTATATAATGTTTTATTAGTTATCATATAAGTTAACCTTATTTATAAAAAGACAATAAATAATTTTATATATTCTACAGGAGTTCCTCAAACATTTAATATAATTTAAACATTTCTCATTACCTATAATTATTAATTAGTTGAGGCTGTCACAAAGAATCTGCTCTGCCATTCAACTATAGGAGATATGCATAATTGTTATATAAGGACAACTTTGACTGAAAAGACATTATTAAAAGCAGGTAAGTATAAGGTAAGAAAATTACTTTTCTTAAGTTGTAATGGAGAATCTGGAGTGTTGGTCATCAGAACTTCTCAGTTAACATTCTACTACCTAGATGCCAGCTAAAAAACTGTATCTGAGGAACTACTGGATTGTTATCTGATCACACTCTATCATAAACAGTCCCATTTTTTTTGATTTTTCAAACCCAATTAAATAAAGATATTTAATAATCAAATGAAGACTCAATATTAAAATTAGGGTCAGAGTTATAAAGTGAATATTTTCAAAAATATTATCTTAAATATTTATAGGAGTGAGAAAGTTATTCATTTGATGTTAAAATCACCTTTAATCCAAATCATCAATGTTGAAACTCATCCTTTAAACTATAATATTTAGGTTAGTTCTCTAGGATATGTTCTTAAAATCGTATTTGTATTTGTAACTGATTTTTCCTAACAGTATCCTTACATAAGGAAAACATAAAATAAAGTACTTACACCACTCCTAGTGAATCAAACAATAAATAATAGATTCCCCTGACAGGACTTTGATGACCTGGCAAAGCCCGAGTGCTTTCAGCCCAAATCATATGAAACCATAAATCACTCTATATTTTATAGAACATTTCAAAATGGATTCCTGCTTTCTACCTTGAAGTCATTTCATGTGTTATTTATAACTAGTGAAGACCAGAATGGAAAGAAAATTACATAGAACTAGAAAATTTACTGTGACTGCTTTTATGAAGAACAATTTCTTTCTTTTCATTTTTTCTTTTTTAGGAAAAAAAAAACAGAATGAATGGCAAGAAGCAACTTGTGAGTACAAGAAGCTTTTAGTGGGCCATGGCTTTTACTTTACTACTTAAACAAACCTATGTGGAGCCCTGCACTATCACAAACAAAACAGAAGCAACATTAAGTACAGAAATGACTAAAAAAACAATGCAAGGGTCAAACTCTACACTTGAGTGGTTACAAACACTCAAAAAAGATGACCTAAATTAAGCAGAAACTCAATTCCAACTGAGGCTCAAGTCATTTTGTTTATTCCTAATTTAAGTTTCACATTCAAAATACTTTTAGTGGATACTTTAAAATGAAAAGAGAAGAATGCCAGTGAAACAACCCATGGAACCACAAAACCAGATAAAAATAGTGTTCATAAATTCAAAATTAATTCACATTAATTTCTCACAAAATATAAAATACATTATTAATAAATTGTTTAAAATATAATGAACATCTTCTTTGTAAAAAATATTGTGTATGTATATACACACACACATATATATATATATATATATGATTTTTCTAGCTTGTAAAAATTACACCACCTATTAAAATATTAATGCAAGTCCCATATAATGGAAGGGTTTAGGAATGGCTAATAATGAGGACACTGTACCAGGACTCAGAGTGCTGAATGCTGAACCAAGCACCAAGAGAACTGGTTTGTTCTTTTCAGGTTTATATTAAATAGCTTTGACATTGGGAAAGCAATTGCCATTCCCTCCCTGTAATTACCTCCTACACGTACCCTTATTAGAAGAAAATGAAGGGCTTTGAATAAATGATGCAAAGGTTTATTTTAAACTGTAAAAATCACGGTAATGGTAATACTTATATAGGCCAATATTTTTAGACAAATGATTTGAAATGAAAAAATAAAATTATTGGAAAACCAAAGGAGCAAAAGAGTTGATGAATCTCCCTGAAGACCTTCAAAAATATCAAACCCTACAACAAAACCTGGCAATACATTACCATCATAAACCTCAAAATATAAGTGGGTCAATACCAACAGCCAATAGCTATAAGAAAATAAGGGTACGGCAAATCCATCACCTTAAGAACTAGAAGCCCTTCGAATTGACATCATAGACTGGCTAGAAGGTTTTCAGGGTATTCTGAGACTAGGGAGGGAAAGCGGGAGATGCTAAAGGTTTTAATGATGAGTAAAATGAAATGGGTATATAAAAATGGGTCAGAATCCTGAGAAACTGATACATCAAACTCTTCTGAATTGTGTGCTAGAGATCTAAGTATACATAGAAAGAGGGATGAGAGAATAAGAAAAAGGTGTAGGTAGGGAAAGGTAAAACTAACACATGAAAAACTCATATGGAAAACATTCCCCCCAGAAGCCAAAAACTGTCAAATTAAAAATCTAATACTAGATTTGGGGGGTATGGAATACCTCCCTGTGACAGGATTTTCCCTGTCCAATCACATTAAAATATTAGTGCAGCAGGACGCCTGTGATTGGACAGGGAAAAGGGAGGCAGAGCTAAGAGTTGCAGCAACAGAGAGTATCTCCAGAGAGAAGTTAAAAAAAAAAAAAAAAAAAAAAGACAAGATGGAGGCGGACGGATAAGAAGAACCTGAACCAGCACAGCTTTAAATGCCCACAAGTAGGTATGATATCAGAAAGGTTAGAATAATTGGGATAATTTGTCTAATATAGGTGGGCAGCTTGTACTATTATCAATTAATTCTGGAATTACTGTATTGGCACCTTGAGAATTGAGAATTTACTGATAAATAAACCTGACTTCTTAATTATAAGCTTCTATAGTTTTGTTTTTACTGGGTTGCTGGGTGTTATGGCAACTGACCATGGGGTGAACAGTCTTGTGTGGGGCTGGCATAGCAGCAAAGGGAACTTGGGAGTTCCGCTCCCACTGGAAAGTGGGTAGGCAGAGAGTAGCCTGCACCGGAGCGCACTGGGACAGAGTGGCTGGCAGTAGCACGGGAAGCCTGCAAGTCATCTTTAATATTTCCCACAATAACTCCCTTCAAGTTGTTAATCAGGGGACAATCTCAGAGACCCCCACCCTAAAAAACAAAACAAAACAAAACAAAACAAAATGCAGGCTATTGTCACTGTTCTTGATTGTCTAACAGAACTTGGTGTTAAGACCTTACTGGTAAAGATCCTACATATTTTTGACTCAGGATTTGGAGACTGATAATGATCCTACTTGCTGGCTATTTTTCATAGTACCAGAAGGTGCTATACAGACTGCTAGGGGAGAAAAAAAATCAGCACTTTTACCAAGGTATGAACTCTGTGAGCTACAATAATGGCTGTTATGGTAAGATATGCAACAAGATATGCCACAGTGGTGTGAATGTTATTTGGGAGAGCCAACCACTCTCAGGATGGCTTTAAGGCCCATCCTAGAGAAGGAGACTCATGCCTGGTACTGTAAAGCTGGCCAAGAAAACAGTGGCTGGAACTTGGGCTGTAGGGTTGAAACAACTTTCATTGTACGGAATGGATATCGCTTCAAATTGTGTGTTCTCTCTTCTCCCATATATATGGAGGAAGTAACCTGAGAAGTTGAAGAGAGAAGTGGAGAATGTGGTAAATACTGTACACAGTGTAAATTTCCCAATGAATAAAACATACTAGATTAAAAGGAAGATGTGACTGCTGTAAACATCTTCCAAAAGCACCAAAATGGATAAAATAGGGGACAAGAAAGGGAAAGACAAAACTGGCCAAGGGAAATAGTCAACAGATCTCAGATCTCAGTATGTTTGTTCACTGTATGAATTCAGACTGGGCAAATAACGAGGAACAAATGAGGAAAAAAACAGTAAGCAGCACTTCTCCATGACCTCTTTATCAGTTCTTGTCTTCAGGTTCCTGTCCTGAGTTCTGGCCCTGACTTGCCACAGTGATGGAGCGTGACCAGTAAGTTATAAGAGCAAGTAAACCCTCTGCTCTCCAAGTTACTTTGGTCACGGGGTTTTATCACAACAGAAATCCTAAGATAGACTTAAATCAGTTAGAAAGAAAGTTTAAAAAAAAACTCGTTTCAGAAATGAAAACTAAACTAGATATTACACAAGCAAAGAAAATCAATGAAAAAAATTGATAATGCAAAGAGTATGAGATGACAGTACTACATTTGTAAAGAGAACCTTTATCTTTCAAATACTTGTTGAAATTGTAATTATAGGTAAAATGACATTATATCTTTAAGTTCTTTCTAAGTCATCTGGATTTGGATGGTGACATGAGAGAGAAGGTATCGCCTATAGAGAAAACAAAAGTGGCTATGATGACTTGATAACTGATCAAACTGGGAATCTGATACCTGGGGATATAATTATACTACTTCATTATTTTTATAATTTTTGATAATAAAACTGAGTTTACAATAGATGATGAAATAGACTGAGTGCTCATTTCAGGACTTATAAAATCAAAATCTGTTTTTATTTTTTACTTTATTTTTGAGATTAAAATTACAACATTTCTTCCTTCACTTTTCTCCTTCCAAACCTTCCCCATATACCCCTCCCTACTCTCCTTCAAAGATCATGGTTTCTTTTTTCATTAATTTTTATTATGTATATGCATGTGCATATATATTCCTATAACATGTTCTGTCCATATAATGTCATTCGTATGTACCTTTTCAAGGCTGACTGTTTGGCACTGGACAAGCAAATGGTATGCTCTTCCCAGGAGATAGGGTTGTAACACAGACATATAGCAGAGTACCAGAATGAATGAATGAATGAATGAATGAATGAATGAATGAATGAATACATAAATAAAATAAATCTCCTTTTAAACTTTCTTTTTTAAGTGAAGGTTGAGCCAGAGTGATGGCTCAGTGGGGAAGGATACAGGCCTGACAATCTGAGCTCGATTCCTGGAACCTGTGTTGGAATCAGAGAATGGACTTGGGAAAGTCTTCCTCAGTATGTGCTGTAGCACATGCATGCCCATACACATACACAAAATAATCTTTTTAAAAGTGAAATAAAAGTTCAGATTGAATACCCCTTATCCAAAATGCTTGGGAATAGAAATGTTTTTTTTTTTCAGATTTGGGAATACAGGTTATCTATAATATGGTATCTATGGATACAAAAGCCAAATATAAATACATAAGAAATCATGTTCTACATATACCATAAACCCATAATCTACAGGCAATTTAATTTTTGTTTTTGAGACAATGTCTCACCTGAGAGCCTAGCCTGGTCTTGAACTCGTGGCAATCCTCTTGCTAGTATTGTTAAGTGTGAGCCACCACACCCACCTATCTGCCTATGCTTGTCTAGCAAATGCAAAACCCAGTTTTGACCTCCATTACTTCAACTAACATTATTTAAAATGTAAAACCATTAAATGATAAAATTTTGTCTAATTAAAATTAGCTTTAGTACATTAACAACTTTATACTACATTTTCAAGAAGAAATATAAATCAAACTAGTATTTTTACCTACTCTGCAAATGCCAGAAACCAGAGAGGAAAATCTCCGATAGACTAGAAATGTGAAATTAATACATCTTCACATGGGATATCACCATAAACATAAGGCACAATTAAAAATCAAATATGGCAATAAAAACACACATACAAAGTGCCAGTATCCCAACAAACCCAACTCAAGGACACAGTAAGTAAAACTATACAATCATCACTCACCAAGGAACCACCGGAACTATTTAATTAGGAAACTCAGAAAAACTCAAGACACAAAAACAACAGACAAGTATCAGTTAGTATTCTGAGACACTAATAGTGAATTATCTGTTAAAAAAAAAAAAAAACTAATAATCTCAGTTACAATGCCTGTAAAACCAAAACATCAAGGAGTAAGGAAATACAAATTCATAACATTTCCATTTAAGACACCACCATTAAAATACAAGGCACACTTAGAAATTGAATATAACAATAAGAACACACACACACAAATAAGTCAATATCCCTAAAGAACAAATGAAAAGTGAAAGATCTCTACAAACATCATTTAAAAAAAGGATAAAAGAAACTGAAGAGGGCATCAAAAAGAGGGCATGGAAGGATGGTGGGTGTGGTTGGCAAACACCTGTGGGAGGTAGCGGCACAAATAGGCATACCTCTGTGAATTGAAGACCAACCTTCCTTTCTTTTTTTCTTTCTTTTTTTCTTTCTTTTTTTTCTTTCTTTCCTTTCTTTCTTTCTTTCTTTCTTTCTTTCTTTCTTTCTTTCTTTCTTTCTTTCTT
>NC_034613.1:97925781-97953963 GCF_900095145.1 Mus pahari
CACTTTATAGACCAGGCTGGCCTCGAACTCAGAAATCCGCCTGCCTCTGCCTCCCAAGTGCTGGAATTAAAGGTGTGCACCACCACAGCCCAGCTTCAGATTAGGCATTTCTTAAAACAAATAGCCAATAGATACATGAGAAATCTCTCAACGAGGAAATGCAAATTTAAAAATATTGAGTTATAACTTTATCGCAATAACTGAAAAGACAGAGGAAAAAACTTTTATACACTGTTAATAAGAATGTAAATCTGTATAGCCAGTAAAATAAAAGTTATTGGGGGGTGGGGCTGGAGAGATGGCTCAGAGGTTAAGAGCACTGACTGCTCTCCCAGAGGTGCTGAGTTCAATTCCCAGCACCCACATGGTAGCTCACAACCATCTGTAATGGGATCTGATGCCCTCTTCTGGTGTGTATGAAAACAGCTACAGTGTACTCATCATATATATCAAATAAATAAAGAAAATATTTTTTTAAAAAGGGGTATAAGGATTTCTCAAAATACTAACAACAGAACTACTGCTATTTCTAGCCTTCCCACTACTGGTATATACCAAAAAGAACCCATCTTCATGTTAAAGAGACAAGTACATTCTTTTTTGTCTTTTCTTGTTTTTTAATTCTTTCATATATTGCATCCTGATCACAGTTTCCCCTCCTCACCTCATCCCAGTCCTCCCCACCTCCCCTGTCCCCCAGATCAACCTCTTCCCCACCTCCCCTCAGAAAATAAGCAGGCCTCCCAAGGACACCAACCAAGGAGCTAGTACATTCTTAATTGCACTTTAATTCACAACAGCCAAGGTACAGAAACTAAAATGTCTGTCATGTGATGAATGAATAAAGAGAATGTAGTACATAGGCACAATGGAAGAGCATTCATTCTGCCATTAAAAAAAAGAAGAATGAAATCGGGGCTTGGAGATATGGCTCAGGGGTTAAAAGCACGTGTTGCTCTTCCAAAGGAACAGTGTTCAATTTCCAGCACCCACATGGTGATTCACAGCCATCTATACATAATGCCAGTTGTAATCCCCTATCTAATTGCCTTGAGTTTGCACCTGGTATACATGCATATAGGCAAGCAAAATACTCACATAAAATAAGTTTTTTTAAAAAAAGAATGAAATCTTGCCACCTGGAACAACTTAGTATGTGACGTTAAACAAGTCAACAGAGAAACACAAATACCATGTGATCTTTATGGAATCCACAACATGAACTCACAGAAGTTAAGAGAACAGTGATATAACAGAAACTGGAGAACAGTGAAAGAAGAATCGAGAGAGGTTGATCATCAAGAAGAGTCAGTTCTGGTGACCTATGATATACCATAATGAATATACCATATTGTATATTTAGCAATATTAGAAGTGATTTCAAGAATATGGATAATAAACAAATAATAAAAGTCTAAAGTGATGGTGGATATTATAACAAGTATGCACATTATACAAGTATGTGCTAATCAAAATAACAATGGTACTTCAACACATGAAAAAAATTAAAAGTTAATTAATCACTACATATTTATAATAAGACAGGTAATGATCTAATGAATAGGTTAAGGCAATTCACAAAGGAAATGTAGTAGCCAAATTACATAAATATTCAGCCTTATTTATCATAAAATACGAATTCAAACAAGAAATATTATTTGTGTGTCAAGTATGTGGCCAAAAAATAATATTTATCAAGTTTGTTGCTATACAGATGGCCTGTAAGGCTTTCATCAAGAACAAACTTAAATTCATCAAGGACAAACCTGTGACTCAGTTAATCCTCCCCATGGGTGATCACATGTCTTTGCAGAAAACTGCATTGCCATCTGATAAACCAAGGAAAATGCCTGTCAGAGTCAGGGTTTCTATTTCTGGACAAAACATCATGACCAAGAAGCAAGTTAGGGAGGAAAGGGTTTATTCAGCTTACATTTCCATACTGCTGTTAACACCAAAGAAAGTCAGGACTGGAACTCAAGCAGGTCAGAAAGCAGGAGCTGATGCAGAGGCCATGGAGGGATGTTCTTTACTGGCTTGCTTCCCCTGGCTTGCTCAGCCTGCTCTCTTATAGAACCAAGACTACCAACCCAGAGATGGCATCACCCACAAGGGGACCGCCCCCTTGATCACTAGTTGAGAAAATGCCTTACAGCTGGATATCATGGAGGCATTTCCCCAACTGTGATAACTCCAACCTGTGTCAAGCTGACACAAAACTAGCCAGTACAAAGCCTTTAGGTGAACCATTTTAGAGAAGTCTGTTCACTAATTCTGAGTGACTACCAGTGACCCTGCTCTGTCCTTTCATTATACCAAACTTTAAAATAAAATTGTTCTTTTTTTCTTAGTAAAAGAAACCTAAAGAGCCTGTGTCTCTCTGTATGCATCATAGCTCTTCTCTTCCAAGAACACCAAGTTTTAGCATTTGCTGCAATGACCACAACTGCAAAACACGTTGACAATAATGAAAAATAAGACATGAACACCAATACTGAAAGATGAATCATTCTCAGAACCACCTGTGATTGCAAATCTTGGAATGAATGAATTCAACTGAAACAACCTGTATCCTAAAACATGACTAAATTTTCTGATCTCATTGCTTTAGTGACTGTAATTCTCTGGTTTGGGGTTTGGTTTTTTTTTTTGGGGGGGGGGGAATGAAATGTAACTAGGTCATCCTGTTTGCCTCCATGTAAAGGTTTGCAAGCTGAATCCAATGTCATAATGCTGTCAATAATTAAGGACCAGACATGAAGCCATTGTTGGCATTGATCTTCAGAGTATATGGTGTTTCTTTTCACTTGAAAAAAAAATTCACCAAGCTCAATTCAGTATTTCAACTTTAGTTGACAATGACTTGTCTAACCTATCTAACCTAGATCAAAGTTGGCTAAATCTAAGGTTTTACATTTACTTGAGGTGAGATAATATTTACTCCAGACATGGTAATAGTAAGAAACCAAATATTATACCAAATTGATGTGGACAAGCATAGTAGTAGGAAATACTAGTGAGGGGAAAATAGATCCTAGAAAAATCAAACCAGCCAAAGTGCTTTGTGAAATCTAATTTGAGATGAGATAAATTAAGTTGCCTCTGTCTCCTTGACTATTTGTACTCTGTTTAGGGTTTTGGTTTGGATTGGTTTGTTGTTTTTTTTTTTTTTGAGATTGTTGTTTGTTTTGTTTATTTGATTTCCCTATCTGCCTCAATATGAAAACATGTCAACTCTTATAATCAATGTTCCAATAAATCGCTATGGTAAATTATTGTCTCTTTGTATATTGTCCGGTAATTAAATTATTACAAAAACAAAAAGTAAATCTTTAGAAAAGTATCCCCATTTTACTACCAACAACTACATGTCCTCCAAATTCCAAATATTTCTATACTACAGATTATACACTGGGTATAGACATCAACTTTAAAGGCTTTATACATATAACAGGCAGAGCCTAACTTTTCAGTTTGCACTGAAACTGAATGGCAGATGATTTCACATGAGTTACAGGTCAATTATATGGAATTATAATTGTTTCTGTGCATTGGGATTTTATGTTAAACATGAGAATGTGAGGTTGAGCAACCACATTTGATTTTAATTGCTGTAGCCTGAGTTATCCAAAACATCATGAGAACACTGGAGAAAATGAGAAAATGACAAGCAGCACGGGAGATGAAAATGATGCTGTCCAGGGAACACTAGTAACAGATGCGGCTCTCTCTGAGGGACCAGCTCAAATTTATGATTTACAGAGCAGCTCAGAGAAACCTCGGAATTAAATAAATCCTCCTTACTTTGTTAGGTCTGGAAAGAAAAAATGATTTAAAAAAAAAAAAAGCTCAAAGAAGTACAAACTAAAACAGCAAGATCTGTAGGTTTTCTTTACCTCCTACAACATCTCTAAGCAATGAAAAGCACATCACACTATGCTCCCAATTAAAATGAATAATGAATCTATACAAAACAGATGATAAATAATTGAAACTGGTGGAACAAGCTCAAAAATAAAAAAGGAGTAACTGTAAACTACCAACCAGATAAAAAATCTGATTTAAAAATAAAGTGGTAATAAACAAAGGTCTTTCCAAGCAAGTAGCCAATGGGAAGAGGAAGATAATGGACCTTACTTAATTACCATCCTTCCAGGACATTCTATGAAAATCATGAGCTCTTCCTTGATGCCATTCAGGCAATACTAATGATAATAAAAGTGCCTCAGTATGGCTTTTCAGGACATAAAAAAAAATCACCTACATTATGTAAGCATTTTATAGGAATTATTTCTTCAATATTTAACACAGGTCATCCTATTTGGAAATAAGGTGAAACATAAGAAGGGCTAAGAATGTACCTAACATGGCACACAAAGCATATGTGGGATTCAAATTCTACCAATCACCTTATTATACCGTTCAAATGAGATATGTGCATGTAAAAGTATGCAAAATATATGGAAGGTGCCTTAGGGTTTTACTCCTATGAACAGACACCATGACCAAGGCAACTCTTATAAGGACAGCATTTAATTGAGGCTGGCTTATAGGTTCAGAGGTTCAGTCCAGTATCAAGGCAGGAACATGGCGTCATCCTAGCAGGCATGGTACAGGAAGAGCTGAGAGTTCTACATCTTCATCTGAAGGGTGGAGAAGACTTGCTTCCAGGCAGCTAGGACAAGGCTCTTAAAGCTGCACTTCTTCCAATAAGGCTATACCTACTCCAACAAAGCGACACCTCCAAATAGTGCCACTCCCTGGGTCAAACATATTCAAAACCACTACAGTCTAACACTGATGAATCTAAAGGACTTTTGAAATACTAATTTCAATTTTATTTACTATTAATTAAGTTGCTTACTGTTTTCTAGGCATTAATTTTGTGTATATAAAGATAATATCTTTATTATATGCATTTCATCATTTATTATATATATTATGATATACTCAATTTAAGAGCTAGCATACATTCATGAATTACAGAGAAGTGCCAACTTGCAATTTAAAAATGAAAGCCATTCAGTAGGTATAAGAATGGAGATATAGGGAAGGAATATGTGCCCATTGTGATAACAGAAGCATACACAAACATCCTAAGTTGTAAGTATGGGAAGTCACTTATATTGAGCGTAGCTTCCATGCAATTTAGCAAATATCAGTTTTTACACCACTTCCTACAGCATTATTATCCCTCAAGGTTTAGAAATGGTACTCGGTTGCTATCAGAAGTATTAAAATCCTTGAATGAGCAGCCAGTCAAAATTAACTACATCAATGTTGCAATTTGAAACATCAAGAATGGTACTGTACTGTCAACCGGCCAGATACCCCCACCCCAAGCTCCAAGGGAATGGACCACCAACCAAAGAGTACACATGGAAGGACCCATAGCTCCGGCCGCATATGTGGCAGAGGATGGCCATGTTGGACATCAGTGGGAAAAGAGGCCCTTGGGCCTGAGGGTGTTCAATGCCCCAGTGTAGGGCAATGCTAGAGTGGTAAGACAAGAGTGAGTGGGTGAGCACCCTCACAGTGGCAGGGAGAGGGGAATGGGTTAGGGAATTTCCAAAGGGGAGACTTGGAAATGGGAAAACATTTGAAATGTAAATAAAGAAACTATATTATATATATATATATTATATATATATATATATATATATAATATATGTGTGTTATATATATAATATATATTATATATTTACCTACATACAATTCTAAATCCTTTAGAGAAGCATTAGCTACACAGCTCTTTAAAAAACAATGAATAAGGCTGGGGATGTAACTCAGTACAGGACTTCCATAGCATATGCAAAGGCCCAGGTTCAAGAACCACTGGCACAAGACTTGGGGGGGAGAGAGTGGAAAAAGAGAAAAGATCTATCTTCTTTAAAAAAAAAGAAAAAGAAATTCAATAAGCTAGCTTACATAGTATCTTAGAGGTGGAATTTCTGTCCAAAAATAGAGCATCGTAGTTAAAATAGAATAACATGCAGACTAAATTCCTACATGGTGTTCTGAAAGCATAAATAACCAATAACATGAAAGTTTTTCACGGTTTTAAGAAAAAATGTAAAATTTTAACTCTGAGAAAGTCCAAAATGTTCCCAAGAAAAGACATTATGTTAAAATATTACAATCACAACAGAAGTAGGTACTTGATAGCTGTCAAGTATCACAAATATTGATCATGTGTATGTGTGTTTATACTAATTAATGTCAAACTATTACGCCACTTCATGTATAGTCACTTTCTTATGTAGATGGAAACTGTCAGTCAGTTATATATCTAACAGCACCACCCAAACATATTCTTGATAACCATATATGCCTCCAAATGAGGTGGTTATAGTACATTCTAAGCATGCTAGAATTCTTTCTAAAATAACAATATATTCCAAGAGCTAAAGAATGCCCCTGTAGATGACATATATCAACATTATCATATAACCCACCCTTATAACTTAGATTTCTTCTGCACTTGTAACTTCTTGGCTTTGCTGGAAGTCATACAAGTTACCAGAAAATTCACCTTCAGGATCTGTACCCAATGATAACTTTTCCATACCCCACAAAATTGTCACTAAAATTACACTTTAAATGCCAAGCTATTCTGAAATGACAATTGAGTACCGAAGCCAAAGATCACATTCTCAGAATTTATGTCCTTTTTCCTCCCCATTGAGATTCCAATTGGTTTTCCTCTAATCTATTATCTTTTAATCTTCCACACACAATTAAAGTACTGAATCTTAATTCTCCTCCTTTAGGTATTCTGATCTCATTTTCCCATAATATCTTGAAAATATGACCTTAAAGGAAAGCTTTAAACAATGTCATGCAAAGAGTAAATAAGCAATAAGGTTGACAAACTTTTAAAATATTCTTGGATGATTCTACTTGATGAATCAAATGTCTTTTGATGACATTTTAACTAAAAATTGCTAACAGGAAGATACAACTCACAGCCTATGCCTTTACTCTTTCTTATAATGACATCCTTCATTCTACTTTTGATAACAGAACTGAAGTTATAAAACACTGCTTTTCCTATAAGTTACCTAAGTACTAATTTAATAAAGCCAATACATTTAGAGTCCACCCTCAGTGATGTATTTGAGAAGGAAATCACAATGCTTTAAAAATGAAGCCAATTAAAAGCAATGATTGAAATCATAAAAATGATTATTTAAAAAAATGACTTTCAACAAATGTCTCCACTTTTAATGGATCTAAAAGAATTAAAATATTTAATAAAAATAACACACATCACCCAAATAAATATAGACTTCAAGTATAATTTTGAAAAGACTTATTCTAAAATGGATGGCGTTTTAGTTTTAGGCAACCAGACTTGGGAGAGTGAAGGTTCTACTGAGTCTTTCAAGCTTTCCTTCAACATCTCCTCAATGCAGGTCCAACCAGGTTGGCTGCCGCAGTGCAGCTATCTTCGGGGTGGGAGTAAACACACCCACACTGTTTTGAGAACAATTAGAGGAACATCTAGAATAGGAAAATTTGTGTTCTCCATAACACCTTAAAGGCTATCAGATTTACCTTCCTTATATTCAAGATTGTGGAAATTGAAAGGCTGAGAGTATCTGACTCTCCCATTGCATGATCTCTGGTATTTGTGATAGTAGTTCAATTTTTAGTTAAAAAAAAAAAACAAAAAAAAAAATAAAAACAAAACACCAAAATCCATTTCTTGGATTGGATTGGCCTTTGGACATTTACTAGCTGTGTGATTTTGGCAAGTTAGACTTCCAGGCTGCTTCTCTTCTCTGTACTGAAAAGAATAGCAATTTTAGCAAGGTTTTTGTCCATATTATATGATGTGCTTAGTCCACTGAGTAGGGAATGGAAAGCATTTCAAAATGGGTTGCTATTATTTTTACTCTAAACCTGAAAATATGGCTGTTCTTACTGTTTGGTAAGAAAGCAAACAGAATTCATTAACACAATGGACAGGATTCCATTCACCCTTCTGTGGCCTACCACATTCTAAGACAGTAGAATCCCTGCCCTCCCAAAACTCTCTCTTTTATCCTATGCAAACTACATCCCTTATAGTTAAGAAAAGAATTGCTAACTGTTGCCAAGTGTTATTAGGACAACTAGTCAAACTAGAAGCTGAAAAGGATTTCTGGCTCCACCCAAAACATGGAGAGCTAATGATGGAAAAGCAAGGAGAAGCTGAGGTCAGACATGGGATGTGGAACACTACTCAGCACATCTAGTTGTGGTGTATGGATGGGTGACAGAAAACAAGATGCTTCCTTTCTGCATCATAAACTTGGATGCTTTAAACTTCGTAATGCAAGAATAGTGGCTACCTCAAGAAAAAAAAATCTTTAAGCTACCCAACACAACAGAAAAGAATACGTTTCCTTTCCTTTAATAAAAATACACACGGATAACGACTGAGCACCATTCTTATAAAACTGCAAATTAAGCTTCATTGAGCTGCAAAGTACCCTAGAATCATGTAAGTATATGGGGGCGGGGGTGTCCTATGAAATGGCGACACGAAATGATGGGGAATATAACCTTGAAATCAACAAGGAGGGAAGGTGGTAATTATTTGTGCCAATGGCGTCTCCATTGATCAAATCCCGACCCTCCATTCTCATGACACTGCAAACCCACCCTCCTCTAAGGAAATTAACAGGAATCACCGCAGCAACCAACCTCAGCAATCGGCATCGACCAGATCGACCCCTACTCAAAAGGCGCAAAACACCGCGGGTCCAAGCCCCTCCCTGGAGCTGCCAAGTCCCGCGCTGACTCCACACTACCTCACTTCCTTTCTGTCCTCCCTCCCAGGCTCGACCCCCGCCGTCTCTCGCCAACCCTCACCACTGACAGAGAAAATAAAAAGCGAGAATGATCTCCTATATTTTGTCCAGGAAAAAATCAGGGCCACACATACCCGTCCCAATTACGATCACATCAAAGTCCGAAGGGAGATTATCCGCCATCTTGACAGGAAACGTGTCATGTGACTGTAGTTTGTAGATGTGAATTTCTAGGGCACTCCCTAGATGGAAAGCGGAAGGAAAAACAGTGCATTCTGGGTGTTGTAGTTCTAGCGAGGCGGGTGCAGGTAGGCGACAATGGAGTAGTTTTTAAAATGTTATTGCGAATGCTGAAAGTTCGATTTATTTCACAGACTTCAGTGAAATACCTTATTTATCCTAGAGGTTTGATATGTAAAAGAAATGTAAGTATTCGACTCCTCAGGCAAAGATAAATGAGGAAAGTCTGTTTACCCCCTTTGACAATTACCAAGCAAAAATTGGTCAGAGACGCTCAGTCAGTAGTCAATTCCAAAGGGCTCACTTTGAACAAAGGAGTCATTCAGGCCAGGAAAACTGTTACCCTAGAGTGTGTTTGTATTTTTAGAGCCTGAGACCTCTCTTTTCATTTCATACCAATACTGTCCAACTATACTCTGTGTCTTTTTTTGTCTTTGTGCCTTCCCAGTGAAAATAGAACCAACCCCCCCCCCAAAAAAATTCTTTGCCTAGTTTCCACAGAATGAAATTCCTCACGGAATTCCAAAGAGCCTCCTAGCAATGTAAGTTGCAACATTAACTTTGCTTTAGAGATGGAGATGAGAGTGGGGGACAGGGAGTGTGAAAGAATATTAAAGAATAGTAGATGGTTGATAAATCTTTTGTTTCAGAATCTGACTTTCTGCCAAAATAAGAACCCATACAAGTTTCTCCTATGATGTTGCAGAGAAATGATAAAAGTAAAATAGACTTAATATAGAAGTGGGTATATTTGATAAGAGAGTTTAAGACTGTCTATGCCAAGCAGTTAATATAACTCTTATGAGCATTTTCAAGCATTTTCTGTCAGCTCCCACTCTACCTTATTTAAAAAGTATGTTTGTCTGAAAATAGTAAAGCAAAAATAGGCATAAAGGTACACTGGAGTAAGTAAAGTACTTTTTTAATCTGAGGAATTATTCCTATAGTTATTTTTCAAGACTTTCAAAATAAATTTGAATGCAAGATGTGGTAGTGTGACAATCCTTTAAACCATCTACTATCTCATATGTCATCTACTTATCATTCTCCATACATTGTTTTCTTCTCAATCTCTATGACCTCCTCACTCTAGCTTTTCCCTTAGCAATGAATGATCTTCTCAGTTTCTAGGTAGCATGCTTAATAACAAGGAAGGGATACACTTAACATTATTAAAACATTAAGTGATGTATGTTTCAAAAGAACACAGGATTCCACAGAATTATGCACAACTCTATGTATCAGTTAAAAAAAATAATAAAATAAAGGAGAAGCTGGAAATGTACCCCAATAATTAAGATCACAGACTACACCCGTATGGCAGCTTACAGCCTCCAATTCCAAGGGATCTGTCATCCTCTCCTGGCCTCCCAAGGCACCATATGGACATACTACACAGACACACTGGCACATTAGATAAACAAACTTTTTAAAATAATAAACATAAAAAAGAAAAGCAAAAAAAAAACCTTTGAGGCAAAGTAAACAAAATGTTAAGAGTTTCATTTTTTCAGGACAAGGTATCAGAAATGTAGGTTAGGTCAGCCTAGAATGCCCAACTTTGTAAGCACTGACGTTACAGATGTACAGCTATAGCAAAGGCTTCGGAATACTGTAAGGAAGATTTAACTCAACTTCTATTTTATTTTTGACTTCTTCCCAATATTGTACTACTTCCACTTTATCATATCCTGTTACATTGCACTAAAGGTTATGTATGTTGACTCCTATATAGTACTCATATCCGATACATACACACAAAAATGCACACTCAGATAGGTGGTGTTATAAAGTGTAAACTCTAGCATGTCAGACATCATTATTACCCACTGCACTCAATCTAGACTTGTTTTCACAGTAAGAATTCAACAAATATTTCCTGAACTGTAGTTAATAATGACTTCTTTAACAGATAGTGAGATAAAGACAAACTATATCATTTTACCTTGATATCTACCTGCCACTTTAAAAGTCACTTTTATTTGCCTGATATAATTGTCATCTCAGAAGCTTACTGCTCAATAAGCTCACTCTTTCTAGTTCTTTCTGAATCTGGCTGGCTGGTTCAACTCAGTTGTTCTTGCTCAAACTGCTCTCCCAGATGACTGATTCAATCTGGTTTCTCTCAACTTCTTCTCACTGAATTGCTCTGCTTGCTCTCAAGCTAGCACTGGCAATTTGTTCTAAGCTTTCTGGCTCCTTATTGTCTGGCTTCAACTGCCTATGCTGACTTGCAATGAACTGCACTAACTCATGAATGAGCTCAACTGACTGAACTGAACTCATCCGAACTCCCTGCGCTGCTTTTAAATAGCTTCTCTTTCCTGTACTGTTCTCATGAGAGTTGGGCATATCCTACTTCTGACTCATTCTGTCAAATCTTTCTCTGATTCTTCATGACATTAGATAGACATCACTTTCAATCTTAGTTGTTTTATTCTACAAACTAATTTTACCTTAAAAGTGTGTACTAAGTGTATTCCAGCCAGAGGGATTAAACATGTGTGGCATGTCTGCCTTGCAGCCAGATCACACTGACCTAAATCTTTGAATGTGGTCCCTTGCCAGAGTAGCCATGTTGTTGGATTAAAATTCCTTTACAGGCCATTTTTAACATGTTTGATAAATTTCTTAAATTTAGAAGTTCCATGAGAATAACTCTTTTAAAATAGATTTTGATAGATATATTTTGAATTTTTGTACATTTTGGCACAATAATTATCAGCATTATGCTTTTCTTAATTTTATTTATGGATTAACTTGTTATACTGTAGCTTTCTCTTGTGTTATGATTCAATAAGGTGTATGTATCTCTTGCAAAACAGATTCCTTAAAAGGTACAATATACTATACTATTCACTAAGTCACTACATTATTTGCCTTGCCATGACAAGAAAGTTTTAAGTATTATCACAACTAAAATAGATGTTATCTGTGAAGTACCCAGTATACCAATAGATATGTATATTAAAACAACCCAGAGAAAATACAGCAACCTTTTCAAAATCTCTGACAGTGAGAACCACAGAAAGATAGAATATAAACAAACACAGAATATAAGTAAACACCATTGCATTTCTCTTAGGTGGTATATGGGTATACATTCATGCATGCACATAGTATGAGCACATTTTATTCTTTTAAATGTGAATAACTTACTACGATTCAGAAAATGTTCTAACAATCACAGTGTGAAAACAGAAGTCACTAATAAAATTGTTCTTTAAAAATTAATTAATCTTCTAGTAAGTGGATGGGTTATAATCTAAAATGCTATGATATGAACAACTTACAGACAAAGGTCCTGTCTTCAGAAGGTTTATGTGTAGTTCTGCTGAATTTCTATTCTGTCTTGCCCCATATTTGAAGTTGTTTTTCCCCTTGAAGATCAAAGCATGGTGTTCATGAAGACCAACATGTTTAGCTGTATAAAATAATCACTGTATTAGAAAAATATAAATATTCTTAGTGAAAAATGATACAATGTCTTTTAAAATAAATATTGTTTATATTTTATGCAAATAAACAATACAGGACTTGACAATGTCAGGAAATGGCATAAAACAAAACAACTAGAAATTGCTGACTGTTGTTCCAAGGACATCTATTTTTGAGAGCTAAAATATTTTGATAAATAACAATACAATGAATTGTATCTAAGAAATAAGTACCTATTAAATCATAACACTAATTTTGTTCATAAAGGTTTCCCGAGTTGAAAGTAATACTTTCTTATATATTTATTGTGTTTAAAAGTACATTCTTTTAAGAAAAGACTATCTTTTTACATTAATAATTTAATGGGTTTTTCTCTCTAGGATCTTTCTTCTCAGCTCTAGAACATATTAAACTCCTTACTCTCTTTTCATAATGTCCACTACTGATAATCTCTATCTTAGATATAGTTCCACCTTCTACACACTTAAGGCAAAATTTCAAGAATCATTTTGAGCACATATTTTTGTTCTACTCTTAAACCATTTCAACAACTCATACCAGATTTGCCTTTCAAATACACTGCAAGGTTTTAGGGTACACTTTATATTAGTTCCATCTTGTGGATTAGTGCCTAAATCCAATCAGAAATTGGTTGGTTACTCCAAGAACATTCATGTCACTTTTGCACCAGATGCCATATCTTGACAAGACACTCATTATTGTAGTTCACAGGGTTCACAACAAGGTAAGTTGTTTTGTTTTTCTTTCTTTGTTTGTTTGTTTGTTTGTTTTATGGCTGTTTCTCCTCTGGTAGCAGAAATAGAGCTCTTGGGCACTGGAAAACCTACTCAGAAGAGATAAAGCTACCATGCAAATATCAGCTTTATTTCTCTGTATCCTATATCTAAGATGTGACAAAGGCCTTAGGGGAGAACCCAATTCTGTTGTCATACTAAGAGACATAATATTAAACTTTCCCCTAAATTCTTTATTGGTGCACCTCTCAACACTCATCAGAGAAACTTCTTTTTGTAGTATATAGCAATTAATACAGAGACCCACAACTGATCAGTGTGCAGAAAAAAAGAATGTATGGAATGTTCAACTCTAAATATGAAATATATATATAATCCTCCCTGACCCCAGGCTCTATCCTTGTAGAAGAAAGGACAGAAAGATTGTAAGGGCCAGAAGTAGTAGACATCAACAGCCAGTATTATTTACATGATATGACATACCACTGCACATATGAACTCATAATGGCTATTACTATGTGCACAAGATCAAGTCACCCAAAATTCCAAAATGGACACTGAGGTGCTCATGACTTGCTATTCTTAGCTGAGAATCTATTGACAGCTGATGGATGCTAAAAGAAGGGAGTCAATTTCTTCAGATATGTGGTGACTAAGAGGTTACCAATGCTTCAGTAGATGGTCCTATATCCATGCACATAAAGGTAGAACAATGTCCATTCAGTAGGTTTGAGAAACAGTAGAAGAGGAGGAAGGAGGAGAGAGAGAGAGAGAGAGAGAGAGAGAGAGAGAGAGAGAGAGAGAGAGAGAGAGAGAGAGAGAGAGAGAGAGAATAGGGAGTTAGAAATAAAAGATAATGAGAGATGGAGGGGAATTGAAAGTAAGGGACTGGGTGGATTTGTGTGTAACATATTGTATAAATGCATAAAATTCTCAATTAAAAATAAATGCATATATTTATTTCTCTTAATCTAATGGGTTAGCACCATGGATTGTGCCTGGACAATTGCAGTAAGTCATGTTTAAATGCACTCTTCATACTTGCTTCTCTCCAGCCCACTGTTCACAATATTAGCAAGCTTCTTAACTCAAATTTCACTGTCTTTGTTTATCCTAAACCACTCATGAGTTTGCATTATTCTCAAAACACATTCAATTTTCAGTCTCAAATCACTGTTTTTGTTTTCCCTCTGTAGGCTACAGTCATATTACACTTCCTTCATTTCCCAAATTGGTTGTGTTCCTTCGTGTTTCAGGACTTTCACTCGTGGACAGTCTTATGTGTGACTGAAGTATACCTCTGCCTTTTCCCTCTCACTTTCTTCTGTCATATTTCTACTCATCCTGTAAATTCAAAAAAATTCGTGCATTCTGGCAAGTCATTGTTGAGGACACTTTTAGGCTTAAACTCTATCATCTTTTAGTCCCCCCTTGTTGAATATTATTAGAAATAGCTAAATATTTACTGAATAACTTGTTTTATATGCTTAGAAGGTAAGATCTTCTAAGAGAAATGGTGTGTACCTTATAATAATCTTTCATTCCCAGTAAGTGCTGCAGTGCCTAGCACATAGTTATACAACACCAACTGCTGCTTCAACAGCAGAATAATAAAGTATATGAAGGCTTTAGAAACAACATATGAGTTCTAATAATTAATATTTGTTAAGGAAAATATCATTTTTACCTAGTAATTTACTTAAATTTTTGGATTTCTGTATGTTCCTGAGCAAATATCAAATAAATAAGTAGTACAAAATCCAAGAAGCACCAAGGATTTTACAATGACTGATATGCTAATAATTCTTTCTACCCTTCTGCTTCTCCAAATTTTTCCCTATAAATAAACACTACTGTTTGTAGTTTTTGAACACTGTGCTAGAGATTGTATGTGTATATTATAAATCACATCATATTATAGACATTTATACTATATACTTTTATTTACTATTGTTTTAACTTGGAGATCTTCTCTTATTTAAAAAGATACTCGTTTTTTTACAATAATTTCCTACAATTCTATTGTATGGGTGTATCATGATTGATTTTACATTCATTTAGTAACTGATATTCAATATTTTTAACCATAGGTGATATTTCTTTTTTTAATTTTATATTAGATATTTTCTTCATCTACATTTCAAATGCTATCCTGAAAGTCCCCTATACCCTCCCCCCACACTGCTCCCCTACCCATCCACTCCCACTTCTTGGCCCTATAAATCCCCTGTACTGGGGCATATAAAGTTTGTAAGACCAAGGGGCCTCTCTTCCAAATGATGGCCAACTAGGCCATCTTCTGCTACATATGCAGCTGGAGACAGGAGCTCTGGGGGTACTGACTAGTTTATATTGTTGTTCCACCTATAGTGTTGCAGACCCCTTCAGCTCCTTGGGTACTTTCCCGAGCTCCTACATTGGGGGCCCTGTGTTCCATCCAATAGAGGACTGTGAGCATCCACTTCTGTATTTGCCATGCACTGGCATAGCCTTACAAGAAACAGCTATATCAGGGTCCTGACAGCAAAATCTTGCAGATGTATGTAATAGTGACTGGGTTTGGTGGCTGTTTATGGGATGGATCCCTGGGTGGGGCAGTCTCTGGATGGTACATTCTTTCATCTCAGCTCCAAACTTTTTCTCTGTAAATCCCTCCATGGGTATTTTGTTCCCTATTCTAAGGAGGAATGAAGTATCCATACATTGGTCTTCCTTCTTCTTGATTTTCTTGTGTTTTGCAAATTGTATCTTGGGTATTCTAAATTTCTGGGTTAATATCCACTTATCAGTGAGTGCATATCAAGTGACTTCTTTTGTGATTGAGTTACCTCACTCAGGATGATATCCTCCAGGTACATCCTTTTGCCTAAGAGTTTCATAAATTCATTGTTTTTAATAGCTGAGTACTACTCCATTGTGTAAATGTACCACATTCCTCTGTTGAGGGACATCTGGGTTCTTTCCAGCTTCTGGATAGTATAAATAATATATGAATATAGTGGAGCATGTATCCGTATTACCAGTTGGAACATCTTCTGGGTATATGCCCAGGAGAGGATATTCAATATTTTATGGTATATTTCTATGAAAATTATACTACAATGAACATTTTTTGTAGAAATGTAGTATAAAATAATTATTATCCATTAAGACTCATGTGGAGGTTACCAAAACTTCATTCCAGTTCCATTACTATCACCTAAATGGCCTTGAGCAAGTTATTACATCTTTTGGAACTTCAATTCTTTAGTCCTTAATTTAGCAATGACAATATAACTTACTTCCAAGGTATAGATAAGAGCAAAAAAGTTAAATAAGCTACTTAGATTATATTTCTTCTAGTGTGGATATTCAATAATATTGTTTCTATTAATATTGACAGTTTTCATGAGCATATAGGATATAACAATTTTAATCTATAAGATTATAAAGGTTGGAAGTGTTTGAGAACACACAGTATGAATAAAAGAATATGCAAGCAGGCACAATGCATATACTGCCATTAGATGGTAGTTTGGCAATATCTGTCAACATGTTAAATTTATGTACATGACAATTTACCACTTTGTATTTGGAATTTATCCTACAGACTCACAAATGTGGTTTACTGATATTTGTGATGGTAGATACAACACTATTTATCATTTCAATATCTGCTGCTCTTAGGATTTTAAATCTCTGCTATCAAGAAATAATTTTTCATGCTGGTAGTTATTTTGACATTTAGTACCACAATGTAGACAATCTTTGTTTAAATCAAATATGAGTGCTTTACACACAAGATGGCCTAGATTTAAGCATATAAACATATCTTATCTGTTAAGCATATTTTAGAAAGTCTTATATTAACATAGGCATCTGAAAGAGTGCCTATAATAGAATATAATAGTAAGTAATTCTTGAATGTTAAAAGACAGAGATATATAGTACACTCTTGTGAAACCTTTCTTACAACTGTGGTCACTTTTCTTTTCCTCTGAGCCATTTTCTAAATGACTAGGCTACAAGAAAATAATACTACAAGATATTAGCAGGTGTTTCATAATCAAATACATTCTTGCAGCAATTAAAGAACAGGATTCTCTTAGAGTGTTTTGTAATGCACATACATATGAGCCATGAGGGTTTCATAACTTGTTAACTGTAGGAAACTCTAGGCTGGACTATTAGGATGCTCAGGAAGGATATTTCTCAATTTTTAATAAATGATGTCATTGTCTTATAAGTATGGCAGACATAAAGAAAATATTTTTTGTGAGTGACACTAAACCAGATGGACCAGAATGATTGCACACTTTTCTCAGATGACAGCATTAGGAGACTGATACAGTTTATGTTCCAGATCACATAGTTTTCCTTCCATTTGCAGACATCTATTAACCCCAGCACCAGAGAACCCCATTGGTACCACATTAAAACTACTAAGCTAACAAAACACTTCTTTCTGCATAAACAAAAGCACCAGTGTCAGATGAATCACTGTTTCTTTGAGGTCTTTAAGTTAAAGAAACTATTCAAAATTGGTTATGTGTATAGTAATGTGTGTCTCTTAACACCATGAAGAATAAATGCTGGCAATACAAAGGGACGCTTACTCAACATAATATTGAAAGTTACATATTTACAAAGGAAATTATAGTTAATGCAGAACTACTGTCATGGCTTCTTTGAATTGAAATCTTTCTGCTGTGAAGCCATTGTTTGTGGTGGTGATTAAAATCTTCAAACACAAATGTTCTGGGTAACTGAATATAGCTAAAAATAGAGAAAGTTCTGTCTACTGTAGAAAAATTTCATATTACATAAAGTTTGTGTAACTTGAATCAGTTTCAATCTTTTCATTTCAAATATGTAGAAATACTAAGCCTTTATCTGTTTTCTGTTTATAAACCTCATTCCTGAAGTGCATGTACATTGCTGTTTTTACAAGATAATCAATGTCAAGGCAGCAATCATTACACCACATGAGAAATATGTTTTAAGTGCCAGTTTTAATAACAAAATGATTATTTGTACTGTCATATTTGTCAGAATATTCAATACAGAAATATTTAGAACACATTTGCATTTTCATGGTCCTTGCAAAGCAAACAAAACAGAAAACTACAAATAACTTTGTGGGAATTTCACGAACTTTTACTGAAAAGCTGGTTGTTCTTATTTTAGCTATTTAATTATAATGTCATATTAACAGAAAGCAGCATACCTGATTCTGCATGGATGAATAAGCACATTCAATAAGGAAGGATTGAACAGAGTAAATAAAACACTGGATTAAACGTTTTCTGCATAACAGACCACAAAATGGGCATTCATTTTACCAATGGATCCTTGGCATTAGAAGCAAAAAGAAGTGCATACCAACATAATTAAAAGGAATATTCAGTGGCTCAATTGCAAAGTTCCTGATATTTTATCAAATTAACATCCATTTAATCAGAATTTCCTAAATATAGTCAAGAGAACACATTGGAAAATTAAATATAAACACTATTCATTTTCATTTCATTGGTCAATAAATTGTTTCATTCTGTATTGTTCTCAATGTTTAAACCACGGGGTTTTCTGTATTTGGTTTCTCAAAATAAAAAAGCTCAAACACATAGCAGTTCTCCATAATTTTTGTTTACGATGCTGGGAATCAAACCCAGTAACTCATGCTTACTGAACATTTATTCTCCAATTAAACTACAACTGTAGCCTCTCTAATTTTTAGCATTAGGTTTGGAATTAAAGTATTATATTTATATTTTATCAATATCACATTACATAGAATTTCATCTACCATCTACAAACAATATCAAAATAAGTATGGGATTATAAAGGCAAATAAGGGGTTTCCTTGGTTTTTTTTGAAAAAGGAAACAAAATGCTAATGTAAAAAAAACTATGGAATTATCCAATGCATATACTATTATCAAGCAATGAAAATACAGTAATGGAAATGTCAATCACAATTCAAACTGCCCCTCCTCAAAGTACAAATTACAAATAAAAACTTTTCATCAGTAATATATGTAAAAACCTATGTCAGCCAGCTTCCAAGATGGCCATCATGGTCTTCATATCATGGGGTTGACACCCTTATATAGTCCCTTAATATATTAACCCAGATGACTATTCTTCAGATAAGATTTTGTGACAATAACAGAATGTGACTGCATAAGACAGGTCATCCATGTTATATTTTTTACCTAACTTTATTTATTTATTCATTTATTCATTTATTTATATACCAAATGTTACTCTCCTCCCAGTCCCCCATGTTATATTTTTTATCTGACTTTATTTATTTATTTATATCCCTAATGTTACCCTCTTCCCAGTCCCCCCTCATATAGCTGCTCCTTCTATCTCCCTTTGCCTTCTCCTCTGAGAGGGCAGCTTCCTGCCCCTGGCCCGCCTCCAGTATTTCCCCACCCTGGTGTATCAAATCTCTGCAGGATTAGGTGCATCCTTTCCCACGGAGGCAGGACAAGGCAATCTTCTGCTACATATGTGTTGGGGGCCTTGGACCAGTCTATGTATGTTCTTTGGTTGGTGGCTCAGTCTCTGGGACCTCCTAGGGATCCAGGTTAGTTGACAATGTTGGTTTTTCTGTGCGGTCACCATCTCCTTGAGGGGCTTCAATCCTTTCCCTAACTCTTCCACAGACGTCCCCAAATTCCAACCAATATTTGTCTGTGGGTATCTGCATATGTCTCAATTAGCTGCTGGGTAGAGACTCTCAGAGGACTGCTATGCTAAGCTCCTGTCTGCAAGCACAGCATAGCATCATTAATAATATGAGGGAATGATGTCTACCTGCCCATGGTATGGGTCTCAAAATGGACCTGTCACTAGTTGGCCATTCTGTCAGTCTCTGCCCAATGTTTGTCTCTGTATTTCTTTTAGACAGGGCTAATTTGTGGTCAAAGTTTTGTAGGTTGGTGTTCCCATCCCTCAATTGGGGGTCCTGTCAGGCTACTGAAGGTGGTCTTTTCAAGTTTCATATACCAACTGTTGGACGTTTTTGCAAAGGTCACCTGCATTGACGGTTGGGAGCCTCCCTTATCCTAGGTCTCTGGAACTTTCTAGAGAAATCCACCCCCCCCCATCCCAAACCCCTGGCAGCTGCATATTTCCATTTATTCTCCTGGCCTTCTGGGACTCTCTCCTGTCTCTCACCATGCCTGAGCCTACCCCGTATTCCTCTATCTCTCCTCTCAACAGCCCTTTGTGATAAAATCTTGGAGAGCTCAGGGAAACGAGGGACATACATAAACACAATAAAGACAATATACAGTAAGCCAATAGCCAACATAAAATTAAGTAAAGAGAAACCTAAAGCATTTCCACTAAAATCAAGGACAAGGCAAGGCTGTGTACTCTCATATCTCTTCAGTATAGTTCTTGAAATTTTGGCTAGAGCAATCAGACAACTAAAGGAAATCAAGGAGATACAAATTGGAAAAGAAGAAGTCAAATTATTGCTGTTCACAGATGATATATAGTATACATAAGTGACCCCATAATTTCTACCTGAGAACTCCTACAACTGCTAATCAGCTGCCTCTCAGAAAAGCCAAATCCCAGTTCATGAAAATGTGAAAACAACTTTATGAAGAGTTTTATGTGACCAAGATTCTCTATCTAGAGGAAGCATGGATAGAAGGCCTCTTGCTAATAGACATTGGTGTGAGCTGCCTTCAGAGGAATTATCAGAAACACAATTAAATTACTCCACATTTCCTCATAGAAATGTTGAGATAACATGCATGATTTTATAGTGCTAAGTTTTAGACGATTTCTGTTTAGCAGTACACACCTTTCAAAAACATTAAAGCTCAAGTTTCCAGCTTTACTTAGTTTTGCTACTTCTCTATGTGTACAGTATGGTTAAGCAAAGATGCTCTCTTCGCTAATACCTAAATGCATATATGCCTTCATGTCTTTGTTCAAATTGTATTCTCGGACTAAAAAGCATTATTTTTTCTTTCCTTTTTTACCATAACCTTGCTGTAGAAAATCACATGAGTGGGAACAGAGATGATTTGGATAAACAAGCAAACACACACACACACACACACACACACACACACACAGATATAGAGATAGAGATAGAGATAGAGATAGAGATAGAGATAGAGATAGAGATAGAGATAGAGATAGAGATAGAGATAGAGATAGAGATAGAGATGAAACAAAACACACTTCTCACACAAAGCCTAAAAATCTGAGTTTAATTTTCAGACCCCAAAGTGAAATGACAGAATCAGCTCCCAAAAGTTGTCCCTGACTCCACGTACATGATATGGTGGAAATACACACACACACACACACACACACACACACACACACACACACACCACATACACTTTTAAATAACCTTGTCTCCATCTCTCTTTGCCTCGATTGTTGTAGTTTGACAGAGTTGAAGAAAAATGAAGAATTATACGGTCATAATGAAGGGAAGAGGGACGCCATTATTACCCTGATGCAAGACAAAATAAACTGTATGAAAAGTTATTTTCTCCTAGAGAGGACAGCCATAGGGGAAGACCACCTGACTCCAGGATTTAGTTATAGCCAAATTTATAGCAATCGTGCATAGAAAAGAACTACAGGAGTAAATACACTTGCCTCTTGTTCCTTCCCTCCTTCATTCTTTATCCATGGTCCTATTTTTATGAATTCTACAGAAGACAGAAAGGTATTACAGAGTTAAAAGGATACTTAATAGTCCTAAACATACAAATGAAAAAATATTCAGGTCATTAACTTGGGCCAAGTGTCCAAATGTATACCAATCTTTGTGGTCCCGGACATGATAGGATGATTGTCTAGCTTAGGTGATGTGATCACTGAAGGAGCGGAGTTAAAGTGGATGGAATATCTCACAATAATAAAGCCCTCATGACTGAAAGTTCACATGAATGTTGCACAGTCAAAGAAATGATAATATATATGAATATATCCAATTCAATCATAATGCTGCACTAGATTCTTAGGAGCATTTACTGAATTAAAACTGAAAATATATTTAATTCTAACTACACAAATTCTATTTTTATATTGAAAGTTCAAAGAAAACTTAAAATGTACTCATTTATATAAACAATGGTTTTTAATTTTAGTGTGACCACTAACACAGTTTTAGAAAATTTGCATAATCTCTTAAACAAACAATGTACCCTTTAGCTATTCTCTTTCTTCTGTCACTGTCCTCCATTCCCAGACAATTACTAGCTTACTTTTTAATCTGTATAGGTTTTCTCTTTTGGACATTTTGGATGGGCTTTTTTTTGTATTAGCATTATGTGTTTAAGATTTAGCCACTATTCTATTGTGCTGATATACCACAGTTTGTTTATCCATTTATCAATTAGAACACTTTGAATTGTGTCATCTTTAGGCTATTAGGAATAATAGAACTACAAAAATTTCTGAAAAAAAACTTTCAGAAGGCCCACTTTCATTATTATTGTGTGTATATTAGCAATTGAAATGGATTGGTTATGTATTTACTTGCTTGAAAAACTGACAGAATTTTCTTTTTTTAATTTTTAATACATTATTATTATTATTTTCTTTATTTACATTTCAAATGCTATCCCGAAAGTTCCCTATAACGCCCCCACCCCCTGCCCCTGATCCCCTACCCACCCACTCCCACTTCTTGGCCTTGGCCTTCCCCTGTGCTGGGTCATATAAAGTTTGCAAGACCAAGGGGCCTCTCTTCCCAATGATGGCTGATTAGGCCATCTTCCTGACAGAATTTTCTACTAAGTGATGTTACCATTTATCATTCTCGCAAGAATTGTGTGAGAGCTCTGGTTTCTCATACCTGTTGTTTTAATTATGACCAGCCTCGTGATGTGAAGCAATATCTCCTTATACTATTGGTTTGCACACTCCTAATGACTAGTTTTTGAAGTAAGTTTTCAAAATTGGTGATTTTCTTTGTTGCTGCTGTTGTGTTTTATCCTTAAAGTCAGCTTATTTTAGATGTATCTCCCATGCCTCTTTGATTATATAATGAAATAGGAATGGTACATTAATTAATATAAAGCTTATATGGAGTAAGAGCTACTATGCACAAGACACTAGCAGAAATAACCTTGAATGCATGGGCACAGGATTAGTCTTTGAGAACAGAATACTGACAGTGCATTCACTAAGATCAACAGTTAAGAAATGGGACCTCATGAAACTGAAAAGTTTTTATAAGACAAAGGACACTGCCAATAGGACCAAAGCAGCAGCCTACAGAACTGGAAAATATGTTTACCAACTTCACATCCAATAGAGGACTGATCTCCAAAATTATAAAGAATTCAAGAAACGACATTAAAAAAAAACAAAATGAAAAAACAAGAAATCAGGTTTGGAATACAGATCTAAACAGGGAATTCTAAATAGCAGACTTTCACATGACTAAGAAACATAACAAGGAAATAGAAAAAAATTACTTTGAAATTTCATTTTACACTGTCAGAATAGCTAAGATTGAAACCACAAGGGATAGCTCATGGTGGCAAGGATGGAGAACAAGGGAAACACTGCTCCATTGCTGGTAAGAGTGCAAAGCTCTACAGTCACTATGGGAATCAATATGGTGGTTCCTTGGAGAGTTGGGAATTAAACTATCTCAAGACCCTGCTATACCAACCACTCTTGGGCATGTACCCAAAGGACAGTCCATCCTACTACTAGGACACTTGCTCAACCATGTGCATTGCGGCTCTATTCATAATAACAAAAAAAAAAAGCCTACATGCCCCTCAATCAAAAATGGATAAAGCAAATGTGGTACATTTGGACAATGGATTGTTACTGTGCTGTTAAATAAACAATGACATCATGTAATTTGTAGGCAAATGAATAGAACTAAAAAGTATCCATAAAAAATAGAACTAAAAAATATCCAGAAAGATAAATTGGTATATATAACTCATAAGTGCATTTTAATCTTTACATAAATGATAACTAAACTATGTTCTATAGACCCAGAGAGGTTATGTAAAGAGAGGAAGTTTGTAGGATATATGGATCTCCTTCTGAAGGGAAAATAGAATAGATTTTATGGCTGGATTAGAGGCTGGTGGGGACAGTAGTAGGAGAGATTAGGTTGGAGATATGGGATTGAAGGATAGAGTGCATGGAGATAAGGCTACAATTCAGAGCATTCGAGGGGTGTTGTGGAAACCTAGTACAATGAAAGCTTCCTGGAATCTCGGAAGACTGTCCTAGTGGGAGCTCTTAGTAATAGCAGATATGGAGTCTCAAAGGACCATCTCTTATAACTACACAAGGCTCCCAGTGTCAGGACTCAGTGTCGTTCAGTTATTGGTTGAGGGTGTCCCAACCTGATGTTATGACAAAGGGCTGCTCTCTGCAAACTGACAGAAGAGGGTCAATATCCACACAAATCACTGAACACAGAGAAGATGTCCTGATAACTACAAGGAGCTTTCACCCCTATGTACTAGTCTCTTTGGTGCAGGAAGGTACTTTGTAGGCTACTGAAAGAAAAAATGTGTGCACCAACCCAGCCACAAAATGCTTGGCCTATATTCTGTCCTGCCTGAAAAATATGCTAGGGCAGTGTTGGCACAGAACTTGTAGAAGTAGCCAATCAATGTCTGATTTGACTTAAGGCCTACTCCATGAGAAGGAACCCATA
The DNA here is from genome assembly GCF_900095145.1 of Mus pahari. Classification (NCBI taxonomy): domain Eukaryota; kingdom Metazoa; phylum Chordata; class Mammalia; order Rodentia; family Muridae; genus Mus; species Mus pahari. The sequence goes on from NC_034613.1 coordinate 97,950,678, forward strand.
TCTGACACTGCTTGGGTAACCAAGAACCAAACACTGGATACCCTAGAGATATAAGATAAAAACAAATATTACTGGCCTAAAAAATTCAATAAAATGATTCCCAATGATATTCTACTATACCCATAGATTAGTGCCTTATCCAGTCATCATCAGAGAGACAAACTTCCTGTGGCAGCAGAAAGGAACAGATGCAGAGACCCACAGACAGACATTATGTGCACTGAGAGTCTAAATTGGAGGCGTCCATCAAACTCCTCTACTCTGAGCTCAGGGAATACTGCAGCAGAGTAGGTAGAAAAATTTCATCAGAGGAAATGGAGGATACCAAAAGAACAAGGCCCTCTGAGTCGACTAAGCAGGGTGCATATGAGCTCACAGAGAGTGAGGCAGCAAGCAGAGAAGTATGGGTCTATACCAGGTTCTCTGCATATATATTATAACTATCAGCTTAATTGTTTATGGGACTACTGGCTATGAGAACTGCCCCTTTTTGCCTCCCCTTGGGACTCTTTTCCTCCTGTTGTGTTGCCATGTCCTACTTCAAAATGATAGTTTTAGCTTCATCTTTTATACTTTATTTTGTCATGTTTGGTTGTTACCTCTCAGAAGCCTGTTCTTTTCTAATGAGAGACAGAAAGTGAGTAGATCTGAAGGGGAGGAGAAGTGGTGAGGAGCTTGGTGGAGTAGAAGGAGGGAAAACTATAACCATTATATATTGTATGAGAAAAGAATGCATTAAAAAAATCATTCCTAACTTTCACAATGCAAAGTCCTTTGGAGTTTAGATGATCATGTCTTCTGTATTTCAAAATGCATTCAACAACCCAATTATCTTCTTCATTTGTAGGTGGGAACAACTTCTTTTTTATTTTATTTTATTTTATTTTATTTTATTTATATTTTACCAACTTCTAACTAATGTCAAGGAACATGAAATATTGTATCTGGAAAATTAGTGAGGGAAATGAATTGAAACAAGGAAGAAGTGTATTGAAAATAAGCATCTCACAGTGTTATCTCACAGTGTTTCAGACACATGTTATTTAATTAATATGTTAACAAATACAGGCACTTATATTTTAAATTAAGGCCCCAACCTACCTAAAGAGAAATAGAATACAGTAAACCATGATATGTGTAACTGCTTCAAAATAACAGAATAAAATATTAAAATACAACTTGAATTGACATTAATTTACCAGAGAAAATTCCATACATATATGTTCCACTGAAACTCTCTCTGACAATTTTTTGAAGAAGTATGAGAAAGTTTATTATATAAGTTTGATTATTGTTTGAGGCTCCAAAGATGCATGTGTTAACCCTGGTTGTTAGTGTAGACGTACTGAGAGGTAGTAGAACATCTAAGGGGTTGAATTCGTGAATCAGGATTAGGAAGATTGGTGCTTTTCTCACAGGAATGCATTTTTACTCTTGAGGGAGGTTCTTTGAGGGTTAATTTTTTGAGTTTGGTACCTCCCTTGACTCTATTTTTGATATGTGCTAAGGACCACTCTTTCACATACTCCTTACAATGTAATACGACATGCCACAAAGTTTTTTATCAGAGCTAAATATATGCCAGCTTCATACTCTTAAACTTTTTGGACTATGAGGTAAATGCACTTCTTTGTAAACTACCTAATCTTAAGCATTTTGGCACAGCAACACCAAAAACAATAATAAAATTATTGTAATTATATTGCCTATTCTGTGTTTCTAGAATATAAGCTTCATGGTGCACATGTTTTGCCTTATTTGTTAACTGTTTCTGTCCAAAATGATCATAAAAAAGTCTGGGGCATATTAAAAACGATTATATATCTATTATATGAATGTTGGGATTTAAAATTATGGTTAATAACAGATTTTACTTTGTTTTGTTACCACACTTATAACAATAATAGCAGTGGAATCAACAAAAATAGTAATTGACATTATACTTAAACTGTAAAAAATAGAGCTTTAGGGGATTTTTTTAAAGATTTATTTATTTTTATGTATATGAGTATAGTGCAGCTGTCTTCAGACACACACCAGAAAAGTGCATCAGATCCCAATCCAAAGACCATTTCTAAACAGATTCACATAGTCCCTATATCCTTTCTTTGCAAATACCTCTTGTGCGTGGTGGAATAGACGGGAGGTTAAAGCATTTAAGAGCCATCATTAAAAATAGGATTTGAAAAAAATTAAAGTTACCTCCATGTGTTGAGTTTCCTGTTTGTTTTCTAGGACATCTTAGCCCCTATTGACCCTTTGTTTCAAAAAAGTTGACTTCAATCACTTGTATAATCTCTGTATATGAGCTTATGATTCCTCTTAGGTTCATTTATTCAATTCCCACTGCAGTGAATTTAAAGTGAGAGAACTGTATACTTTTTTGACAGAATGAAACAGCATATAAGTAAATATAAATTCTATCCATGTTCTGATTTATTACTTTAAAATGCATATATTGCCATTCCAGTCTACGCCAGCTCCAGGCCACCTTGGCCACGAACTCAGTGGATGGTCCCAGGGTCCCCAGAAGATTCTCCATGCCACATGTGCCCTAGCACGCCCAGGATCTTAGAATCACTGGTGAATGGAACACAACATCTGTTCCAAACCAATCCTGACANGCCTGTGACAGCAGAAGCAAGGACACAGGAGCCCTGCCTGACCACCTGCTCGGGTTCATTCTGTTCACTGCTGGTATACCTTGGTTTCAAACACACCAGACAGCCCCACAGTCTCCAGAGGAGCCACTACTTCCAGGCGCTGTAACATGCCCAGGATCTTAGGATTCCAGGATCTCAGGATACTAGGAACTTGGTCACACCAGGATCTCAGGGTCTCAGAGGAAGCTTGACTGCCAAGAACTCTGACACCCAGAATCTCAGGTTCACGGGATCCCAGAAGCACAGGATCACAGAGAAAGCTGGACTCTATGGAGTCCTGAATCAACTGTAATTATAGGAAGGACAGGCTCCAATCAGATATATTGAGGGCAGCAAGCACTTGAGATAATCAGATGGCAGGAAGTAAGTATAAGAGCAAAAGTAACAGAAACCAAGGTTACTTAGCATCATCAGAACCAAACTCTCCCACCATAGTAAGTCCTGGATATACCATCAAACCAGAAAACCAAGATATGGATCTAAAGTCACTTCTCATAATGATGATGGAGGACTTTAAGAAGGAAATAAATAACTCCCTTAAAGAAATATTGGAGAACACAGGTAAACAGCTAAAAGCCTTTAAAGTGGAAACAAAAAAATCCCTTAAAGAGTTACAGGAAAAC
>NC_034613.1:97954495-97955834 GCF_900095145.1 Mus pahari
CAGGCTACTATACCCAGCAAAACTCTCAATTACCATAGATGGAGAAACCAAAGTATTCCATGACAAAAACCAAATTCACACAATATCTTTCCATGAATCCAGTCCTTCAAAGGATAATAAAGGGAAAACTCCAACGCAAGGATGGAAATCTTACCCTGGAAAAAGCAAGAAAGCAATTCTTCAACAAACCTAAAAGAAGACAGTCACAAAACAGAATCCCAACTCTAACAACAAAAATAACAGGAAGAAACAATAACTTTTCCTTAAGATCTCTTAATATCAATGGACTCAATTCCTCAATAAAAAACACACAGATTAACAGACTGGCTACATAAACAAGACCCAACATTTTGCTGCACACAGGAAACCCACCTCAGGGAAAAAGACAGAGACTACCTCAGAGGAAAAGGCTGGAAAACAATTTTCAAAGCAAATGGTCCAAAGAAACAAGCAGGAGTAGCAATTCTAATATCAAAGAAAATCTACTTCCAACCCAAAGTTATCAAAAAAGATAAGGAGGGGCACTTCATACACACCAAAAGAAAAATCTTCCAAGATGAACACTCAATTCTAAATATCTATGCTCCAAATGAAAGGGCAGTCACATTCATTAAAGAAACTTTAGTAAAGCTCAAAGTACACATTGCACTTCACACAATAACAGTGGGAGACTTCAACACCCCACTCTCATCAATGGACAGATCCTGGAAACAGAAACTAAACAGAGACACAGTGAAATTAACAGAAGTTATGAACCAAATGGATTTAAAAGATATCTACATAACATTTAACCCTAAAACAAAAGGATATACCTTCTTCTCAGCACCTCGTGGTACCTTCTCCAAAACTGACCATATAATCGGTCACAAAACAAGCCTCAACAGATAAAAAATATTGTAATTATCCCATGCATCCTTTCAGATCACCATGAATTAAGGCTGATCTTCAATAACAACATAAATAATAGAAAACCAACATTGGTGTGGAAGCTGAACAATACACTACTCAATGATAACTTGGTCAAGGTAGAAATAAAGAAAGAAATTGAAGATGTTTTAGAGTTTAAAGAAAATGAAGCGAAAACATACCCAAACTTATGGTGCACAGTGTAAGCAGTCCTAAGACAAAAACTCATAGCTCTGAGTACAGCCAAAAAGAAACTAGAGAGAGCACACACTAGCAGCTTGACAGCACACCTAAAAGCTCTAGAACAAAAGGGAGCAAATTCACCCAAGAGGAGTAGACAGCAGGAAATAATCAAACTCAGGGTTGAAATCAACCATGTGGAAACAAAAAGAAGTTTACAAAGAATAAAACAAACCAGGAGCTGTTTTTTTTT
>NC_034613.1:97957164-97976898 GCF_900095145.1 Mus pahari
AGATCAAGGGGATACAAATAGGAAAGGAAGAAGTCAAAGTATAACTATTTTCAGACGATATGATAGTATGTAAAAGGAACACTAAAAATTCTACCACAGAAGCCCTAAACCTGATAAACAGCTTCAGTGCAGTAGCTGGATATAAAATTAACTCAAACAAATCAGTGGCCTTTCTCTACACAAAGGATAAACAGACTGAGAAAGAAATTAGGGAAACAACACCCTTCACAATAGTTACAAATAATATAAAATACCTTGGTGTGACTCTAACTAAGGAGTGAAAGATCTGTATGATAAGAGCTTCAAGTCTCTGAAGAAAGAAATCGAAGAAGACCTCAGAAGATGGAAAGTTCTCCCATGCTCATGAATTGGCAGGATTAATATAGTAAAAATGGCTATCTTGCAGAGTGCAATCTACAGATTCAATGCAATCCCCATCAAAATTACAACTCAATTCTTCACTGAGATAGAAAGGGCAATTTGAAAATTCATCTGGATAAAAATCCTAGGATAGCAAAAACTATTCTCAACAATAAAAGAACCTTTGGTGGAATCACCATTCCTGACTTCAAGCTGTACTACAGAGCAATTGTGATAAAATTTGCATGGTACTGGTACAGTGACAGACAGGTAGATCATTGAAATAGAATTGAAGACATAGAACTGAAGCCACACAACTATGGTCACTTCATCTTTGACATGGGAGCTAATACCACCCAGTGGGAAAAAGACAGCATTTTCAACAAACGGTGCTGGATTAACTGGCAGTTATCATGTAGAAGAATGATAGCTCAAGTCTAAGTGGATCAAGGAACTCCATATAAAACCAGACATTCTGAAACGTATAGAGAAGAAAGTGGGGAAGAGCCTCAAAGATAGGAGCAGAGGGGAAAAATTCCTGAAGACAACAGCAATGGCTTGTGCTGTAAGATCAAGAATCCACAAATGGGACATATAAAATTGCAAAGCTTCTGTAAGGCAAAAGACACTGTCAATAAGACAAAAAGGCCACCAACAGATTGGGAAAAGATCTTTACCAATTCTAAATCTGATAGGGGACTGATATCCAATATATTTAAAGAACTCAAAAAGTTGTACTCAAGAAAAGCAAATAACCCCATTAAGAAAGGGGGGTACAAAGCTAAACAAAGAATTCTCAACTGAGGATACTGAAGGGCTGAGAAGCACCTGAAAAAATGTTCAACGTCCTTAATCACCAGGGAAATGTAAACCAAAACCCTGAGATTCAACTTTACACCAGTCAGAATGGCTAAGATCAAAAATTCAGGTGACAGCAGATCCTGGCGTGGATGTGGAGAAAGAGGAACACTCCTCCATTGCTGGTGGGATTGCAAGCTTGTACAACCACTCTGGAAATCAGTTTGGCGGTTCCTTAGAAAATTATACATAGTACTACTGGAAGATCCAGCAGTACCTCTCCTGGGCATATACCCATAAGATGTTCTATCATGTAATAAGGACACATGCTCCACTATGTTCATATCAGCCTTATTTATAATAGCCAGGAGCTGGAAAGAACCCAGATGTCCCTCAACAGATGAATCGATACAGAAATTGTGGTACATTTACACAATGGAATACTGCTCAGCTATTAAAAACAACGAATTTATTAAATCCTTAGACAAATGGATGAGTCTGGAGGATATTATCTTGAGTGACATAACCCAATCACAAAAGAACACATGATATGCACTCACTGATAAGTGCATATTAGCCTAGAAGCTCCGAATCTTCTTTAGCAGGGTGAACAAAATACCAATGGAAGGAGTTACAGAGACAACGTTCAGATCTAAACCTGAAGGAACAACCACCCAGAGACTGCCCCACTTGGGGATCCACCCAATAAACAACCACCAAACCCAGACACTAGACAGATGCCAACAAGAGCCTGCAGACAGAAGCCTGATATAGCTGTCTCCTATAAGTCTCTGCCAGTGCCTGGCAAATACAGAAGTGGATGCTCACAGTCATCCCTTGGACAGAGCACAAGGTTCCCAATGAAGAAACTATAGAAAGTACCTAAGGAGCTGAAGGTGTCTGAAGCCCCATAGGAGGAACATCAATATGAACTAACCAGTACTCCCAGATTTCCTTGGATCTATACCACCAAAGAAAACACATCATGGAACTTGTGGCTCTAGCTATATATGTAGCAGAGGATAGCCTAGTCGGTCGTCAGTGGGAGGAGAGGCTCTTGGTCCTGTGAAGGCTCTATGCCCCAGTATAGGGGAATGCCAGGACTAGGAAGCAGGAGTGGGTGGGTTGGGCAGCAGGGGAACGGGAGAGCAGATAGGGGATTTTCAAAGGTGAAACTAGGAAAGAGGATAACATTTGAAATGTAAATAAAGAAAATATCTTAAAAAATAAATAAAATGCATATATTAAGTGCAGTATTAGTGAGATGACTCAGCTCTTAAAGCACCTGCCTTTTAAGCATGAAGAGCTGAATTCAGATGTCCAGAACCCACTAAAAGGGTGAGTGTGTTGGGAAGCACCTGTAATTACAGTGGTGGGATGAAAAGTGGAGTTGGGCGAGTCCTCAGAAGCTAGATAGATAGGTGGTCTATCATATATGATGAAGTTCTGAGCCAAGGAGAGATCTTGTCTCAAACATAGGGTAGAAGACACTTGCAGAATGACATGTATGCACACACAGAAATAAAGATAAAACAAAACTACAACTTCAAAGTATAATGACTGGTTCTAAAAGTGAACATAGGCTTCCTAAGTAATTTCTTAAATTCACAGAAATATTCTTCATTATTTACTAATAGGATTTCTAGCTCATTTAAATCCTTTCAAATGATTTGCTGTTCAAAGAGAAGAACATTATATGCTTAGCCTCCCACATTTTACCCCCAGACAAGTTGTTTTTTTTTTAACCTGTACTTAGTGTCTTCTAGCTCCTAATTCTGTCAACTTATAGGTTCAACTTGTCTTGGGTAAACATTCTACTTTTCTGTAAGTACTTATATGCCTTTAAAGTTTTCCAGGATTTTTTCCTTTAGAACATTATGGTGACTAGAGTAAGATACAAGTGGACAAAGCTCACAAATTATTATTCTTCACAAACTTAATGGTTATGCATTTTATCAGACAGAAAATCAAACTTTTTGAAGTCAAAAGGAGAATTTACTGTGTAAATGAATATTAAGGAGGATGGCTCTGAAATGCCTGTAGCATGTACATTCCCACCTTCAGCTCTGAGTTTTATAATGGCTACTTGTTTTCCTAGAATGTGGTGGCCCTCAGTTACTCTAGGCTTTTTCTGTCTCCTGAGAAGATAACTTTCAGTAGAAAAGATTACTTCCTGACCTCTCTGTCTCTGTCTCTGTCTCTGTCTCTGTCTCTGTCTCTGTGTCTCATGACACTCTCTCTCTCTCTCTCTCTCTCTCTCTCTCTCTCTCTCTCTCTCTCTCTCTCTCTCTCTGTGTGTGTGTGTGTGTGTGTGTGTGTGCCTGTGCATGCATGTGTGCCAACTTTTCACAAACTAGAGTTATCTGGAAAGAGGTACCTCAGCTGAGAAAATAACTCCATCAAAACTATAAGCAAGTCTGCAGGGTACTTTCTTGACTATTCATTGGTGTGCTCAGGCTGAGCTTGCTGAGCTGGCTGAGCTGATGAAGGACAATACTACCTCTAAGCAAGAGGCCCTGAGCAGTATGAAAAAGCAAGCTGAGCAAGCCATGAGAAGCAAACCAATTCCTTCATGGCTTCTGTACTTGCCTCTAGTTTCCTACCCTTGAGTTCTTGCCCTGATTTTCCATCAAGATGGATTGTGATTCAGATGTGTAAGACAAATAAATACTTTCTTCCCTCATCTTCCTTTTGGTTATGGTGCTTATTAAAGTAATAGAACCTGAACTAAAACACCTGCCTTTCAAAATTCATCTCAGAGAAAGTCTCTCTATTTCAAGTGAGGCCATGTCCCCATCTTCCTCTGATTCACATTAGTTGTGGAAAGTTGATGTTCTGGATGTAAGAATTAAGTGATACACATGTCTTCTAGAGTGTAGAACAGAAGAGAGACCAGTCATTACAAAACTATTATAGTATATTTGGTCATACAACTAGCGATGATTGAATGATTCATCAACAAAATAGATGAGCACTACAGAATGTACTGGGTTATATTTTCTATTTTGTTAACATTTAAAATTTACATGTAATTTATTTTCTTTAAAATCCTGATAGCCACACACTTCAGAATTTATGTACTATACTAAACTAATTAACATTAATTTGGGGAATTTCTAGAGCTTTTTAGTTTAAGATTTATTTTCTTCACTACTCAATATTCATGAACTGCTAACATGTATGCTATATTCTTGTGATATATTGGACAGGATAAATTGAGTTTATTTTAGACTACACATATACGTGAAATCATGCAGTGGGTTTCTCATTCTGTGCCCGGTTTACTTCATGTAGCGTAGTATCTTTAATATTTTTTTCTCCTTACAACCCCTCTTTCAGATCCTCCCACCACCCAGCTTTTTTTACCTTTGGTACAAGACTTGGGAAAGGTACTCCACAGCCATAACAGCTGCCAAGTAGAACCCCAAGGAGTCTTCCCAAAATGACCCTGGATTCCCTGAAGCTTTGGAAGCCTCGAAGAAGATAGAAAGATAGTCTCACATACTCTTCTAGGTACCAAAGCAGAGATGGCATGTCACAGGAATTCTGACCCCCTAGCACAGGCTCTCTTTTTAATGTTCTTTCAACTTCCTTGTTGGGGCAGGGGGCTGCTGGGGTTTTATGTATATCAATGGTATATTAATAATAAACCTAGGTATTCCTAAGGGGGGGGGGAAGACAAGTCTTCTAGACACCATCGTTTTTCATGTCTTTATATTTATATATTCATTTCTAAAAAAAAAATCATAGCTATTCTACCTAATCAAAGTACTTGTATTATGTCTACACAAATGAAAAATAATTTATGTAGTGACTAATGGTTTATATAAGTTATTTCTTGTGGTTAAAATGTGTGTTTATGTAAGCATTTAACTAAAATCCATAAAATACATTTGATGGATATGCTTCTTGTTCTCTCTGAAACTACAGTACTATAATAATGCAACCTTTGTTTTCTCCACCAGTATCTTTTTGGAGATGCCACATTAATTGTTCCTATGGACTATGTTACTTTGTTAAATTTATTCTTGTTTACTTTCTAGAAACACCAATGCTGTGTCTTCCAATCTTGCATATTTCTATGAATAAATGTTTACTCTGATGTCAGCATCTAGATAACCCAACAATTTTGATATTTCCTTTAAACCAGAAGTCTTGCCCTTAAAAAACATAGCCAAAGCTTACACATAGATCCATTTGAATTTAAGGGTCAGTTGTTATTTCTTGTTTCCTTACATAGTAATATTTCCTTTAATAACTGAACGGGGAAAATGTTTCAGGGCTGTTATAAATCAGAAGTAGAAAAATAGGAGATCAAAATGCATCCTGTTTTAAGGCATATTTTCTTACACAAGATAGCTTTACTCATTTATATTACCCTTTTTGTCCCTGTAAATGAAATTTTAAAAATACTATTTTTGAAATATAATTGAAAAATTTCCCACTTCCCTTTCCTCATTCCAATCCCCTTCCATATACACTTCCTTGCTCTCTTTCAAATCCAAAGCTGCTTTTTTTCACTAATGGTTAAATGTATATTGCATATGTATATAGAGATGTAGTTCATACAGACATATGCATTCCTAAATATATAAATACTAAATGATTAGCTCTGAAAATGTACATACATGAAAGTGTTATTTTATAATTCCTTGTAAGCAGATATACCAAATCTCTACTCTCAAACTGGCTCTGTGTAATCAGCTCGGATAGACTGAAACCATACATATTTTGCTGTTCTGAAAGTTCTACATCAGAGCATAGCAAAGATATAATCTGAACCCTTGCTCTCCCCTCCCCTAATAGCTCCAAATAACCATACTGAAAAATGAAAGTAACCATGACAAAATGTTTGACGTTGTCCAAAATTTGGAGCTGAAAATTTTGTTTTAGAAATTTTACTTTACATTTTATCACAAAACTAAAAGAGTTTAAGGTGGTCCATAAAACCTAAAATCTTGATGGCTCCCATATGCAATATTTTAACTTGGACATTTTAAAGGGAATCCATAAACAAATGACCATAAAGATATCACATGAAATGAGGTCTTGAAAACTCAGATTTGTTGAGGAAGACACTCCAAATTCACAAGGGATAAAAAAACAAATATGAAACTTTAGTACCCATAATGATGAGAAACATAAGTTACAGGTTAAATTTCATGTTTACAGTTCTTTCAGAAACAATTTATTTATGTAGTGTCGAAATTGAGACAGAGGAAGTCAGAAGGAGAGGAGAATAAGCAAAAGAACATGTTATAGGTATCCTCTTTGAGATTGTTTTCAAAAGCTTTTAAAACTGGGTGTGTAAGTTAAAACTGCTTTTAGCACTTCTTTGAAAAAAATCACCTTAGATTTTCTTAAATTGGCAGCTTTATATGAGCCATATTTTTCATGGATGCACTCTTGCTGAACAGAATGCAGTTGAAAGAAACAAGTTTTTCTTTTTACTCCATATACATGAGTGTTTTTTCTTTCCATAATAAACAGCAAGATTAAGCTCACTATTCTGGATTATCTTTCTAAAATTCCCACTTAGCTAGGACACAACTTTGTCTCTTTTCTTTTCTTTTTTTCTTTTTATGGTTTGGAGAAGTATTTTTACCTTTTTAATAGAATGCAACAATTTTTTTCCCACAGGAAGAATTTTACATTCTCTGATTTGAATTATTCCCTCCCTCTCTCTGTCTTTCTCTCTTTCCCTATCTATCAATTTCTCTATCTATCTATCTATCTATCTATCTATCTATCTATCTATCTATCTATCTACCTACCTACCTATCTTTCTTTCTATCTGTTTTTGCCTATCAAGTATTTTTTTCTGATCACTTGAATTATTAAGGGAGATGTTCTAATGAGTAATACTTTTTACATAATTTAATATTTATTATAGTTTTAACTTGCGTTATTTTGTTTTATAGATTAAATCTGTTTGTATTCCATAACCAGATCAGTAAAGGACTTTATTTTGTTGTTATGATATAGAAAAGAGCCTAGAAGGTACCAAGAATCAGAGTTTTGCCTGAAAGTCTTTCAAGAGTTTGTCTATTTTTATATTCTATCCTCTTCCAATGAATAGTTTCTCAAAAACCAGAGACAAGTTATAGGCTAAAATCTTAATAAAGTAAAGAAAATACATTTTCAGGCTACATTTAAACTATGTATTAAAATACACTATAAGCTTTATTCCAGTGGTTCCAAGGAGATATATATATATATATATATATATATATATATATATATATATATATATATATATATATATAGATAAAATCCCATATCGTCCTCAGAAATCAAAGCATCTANATGTATTAAAATACACTATAAGCTTTATTCCAGTAGTTACAAAGAGATATATATATATATATATATATATATATATATATATATATATATATATATATATATATACAGATAAAATCCCATATCGTCCTCAGAAATCAAAGCATCTACTGAAAACTTTGGCACAGAATGAATTACTCTTCTATTCCTCATTTTGACAGAGACATTTAGGAGAGAGCTAATAAAAAGGCCTGCTTTGGGATGGTTATATCTCTATTAGGAAGAGAAATGTGTTTTTATATTGATAAAGAAAATAAGTAAGTTAGAATGTTATTTTAGGTTGATTACTGTTATCACACTAATCATTTCTTGGAAGCTTTCATGACAAATTAATAATATAGTGTTAATTAATTTTGTATTTCTTTAATTCTTTACTATCATACTTTTCTTTAAGAAATTGTTTAACCTCTGAAGATTCTCATCCTTTTGAAGTCATATGCCTATATTATTCACTATTTAAATATAGAACTGAGGCAGTTATTTTATGCCAAAAACATGTTACAGTACTTAAAGGAATTTATTTTAAAGCCAGGTGTGGTGGCACAGGCCTTTAATTCCAGCACTCAGGAGGCAGAGGCAGGCAGATTTCTGAGTTCGAGGCCAGCCTGGTCTACAAAAGACAGCCAGAGCCATACAGAGAAACCTTGTCTCGAAAAACCAAAAAAAAATTTTTTTTTGATATATAAGCATTTTGACTACCTGAATGTCTATCTAACATGAGTGTGCCTACTGCTAGCCAAGGTCAGAAGAGATCATCAACTCCCCAGTATTTACTGCTCTAGTTGGTAGTGGGGCCTGCAAGAGTGGGGCTGATAAGGGAAGCAGGTTAAAGCCTCATGCAATAGCCAACTTTATTCAAAGCATCAGACTATTTATACTCTGATAGGTGATAATCTACTTTGCTGGATTATTGATATGTTCCTGCTTTCACATAAGTTTTGAGGGGTTTCTGAGTTGTTGATGCTATCTTTCATATTTCTTCCTGTATGATAGTGTACTAAAAACATTTTGCAGAGCTGGCTTCTAAGTATATTACAAAATCAAAGAGATATCAAATAGCTTAATGATGCACTCCAAAGCTCTTGAAAAACACTCAGCCAATCAAAAACATTGTAGTTTGAAAGAAATAATGAAGATTGGAGAATAAATTAATGAAATTGTTTAAAAGAATATAACACCTGAAATCAACCAAAGAGGTCTTTGAAAAGTTAACAAGATTGATAAAACTCTAGCAAATTTTACCAAAATCAGAGAACAAATATATCCCTGCAATTGACTCAAATGATTGAGATCATTATTAGAAATTACTATTTAGTGTAGCCTTTATTATAATGAATACTCATTTCTTCTATTTCATACTTCTTCAGGACTTGATTTTTTTTCTTCTTTTTTTGGTTTTTCGAGACAGGGTTTCTCTGTATAGCCCTGGCTGTTCTGGAACTCACTTTGTAGACCAGGCTGGCCTCGAACTCAGAAATCCGCCTGTCTCTGCCTTCCAAGTGCTGGGATTAAAGGCATGCGCCACCACTGCCCAGGTAGGACTTGATTTTTGTCAAATATCTTTTCTACATCTGTCCAGATAGTTATGTGGTTTTTATCCTTCAGTTCATCTGTATAAATTGTAACATTTATTGATTTAAAACCANCCCTGTATCTCTGGAATAAACACAGCTTGATCATGGTGATTTAAAAAAAAATTACTATTAAAACATATACTCTGAAAAGCTGAATAACATAAAAAATAGAATTTCTAAACATCTGTCAACAACAAAATTATTCCCAAGAGATATAAATAACTTAAACTGACTTATTACAAGAATGAGATTGAAACTTTTATTTAAAACCTCCCCTGAAACAAGAGACTAGGATCAGGTGTATTCAATGATGAAATTCTACCAACTTTTCCAGGATGACTTCTTACTAGTTCTTCTTGGTTTATTCAACAAAACAATGATGGGAGTCATGTTAAACACACCAAGCTTCCCAAACACGCGTTGAACAAGGATGATACCTATGGACATGCCAAAGTCAACAGGGGAATTCCTCAACCCTGCACAAAGAATTATAGGCAACCGAGAAAGGCTGGGAGAGGGAGGGTGCCCTTGGAGGAAAGGGCACAATAGTACAATAGCAAATGGTCATTCATGAAATATATATTCACGGAACATTATATGCACTGGACAGGTTGTATTTAGGAATATATATGCATATGCATAGACATATATAATGCAATAACAATTAGTGAAAAAGGTTATTAATTTGAAGGAGATCAGGGAGGGGTATATGGGGGGAATTGTTATAATATAATCTCAAAAATAAAATAAAAAAGGAAAACTGAAGGTCTGTATCTTTGAGGAATATAGATGCAAAAATATCAATGAAATACTTACAAACTGAATTCAACAACACATTAAAAAGGTTGTACATGATGAGCAAGTAAGTTTCATTTCTGAAAAACAAGATTGGTTTAACACATGCAAATCAAGAAATGTAATACATTGTTTAATAAACTTAAGGAAAGGAACCATGTTTTATTACAATTGATGATGAAAAAAATAATTTTTCAAAATCCAATATGCTCTCATGCAAAAACCTCTGAGGTCTTTAGAAATAGATGGAACATATCTCAAAACACTAAAGGCTATATAGAACAAGCCTATAGTCAGCATTAAGTGGAAAGGAGCTCATAGAATTTCCCCTAAATTTGGGAATGAAATGAAGATATTCATTCTTCCCTCTGGTATGTGATTTAGTGCTAAAATTCTTAGCTATAGCAAGTAGATATAAAATGTAGAGCAATAGGAATAGAAGAAGTAGAAGTATCCCCATTTGCAGATTATATAACTCTCTACTTTCAAAACTCCATTGAGAATACCAGATAACTCTTGACCTAATAAACACTCACAAAAAGACTGCAGCGCACAAAATCAATGTAAAGCAAAAGCTCAGTAGCCTTTATTTATACCAACAATATACTTTCAGAGAATTAAAAAAGAAAAAAAATATTTTATGAAGAATAACCCAAGAGTCAAGTAATTAGAAACATACCTAACTAAAGAAATAGAATACAAAAATTAAAGATGGTGAAAAGGAAAACTATAGAAGATAACAGACATTATATGTTCCTGGATTAGTATAATTAACATTATAAAATGACTACATTACTAAAATTAATTTACATATTTTATGCAGTATCTATCTAGGTTTCTTTATCACATTTCACAGATTTAGAAAAAGTAATACAGACATTCATTTGGAACAACAAAAGACCAAGAATGGTCAAAGCAACTGTCATGAGTAAGAGCACTGTGGGGAGAATTTCAGTGCCCTACCTAAAATTATACTACAGGCCTATAATTATAAGTGGAGCCTGGTACTGGCATAAAACAGACAAGACAATCAATGAAATAGAATTGAAAACACAATGTCCCCTATACCCTCCCCCAACCCTGCTCCCCTGCCCATCCACTCCCACTTCTTGGCCCTGGCGTTCCCCTGTATGGGGCATATAAAGTTTGCAAGACCAACATTCGGGATAGCATTTGAAATGTAAATGAAGAAAATATCTAATAAAATAAGTTAAAAAAATTGAAGACACAAAAATGAAAAGGTTGTTCTTACTTAATTTTTGACAAAGGAAGTGAAAACATACATTGGATAAAAGATAACTTATTCAACAAATGGTGCTGGTAAAACTGAATTTTTACCTTCAGAAGGATAAAATTAGATTCTTACCTTTAATTTTGTACAAAAATCAATTCAAAATGGATCAAAGATCTCAGTGTAAAACTTGAAACACTGCTATCTCTAGAAGAAAACAGGAGATAGCTTCAAGATACCATGATAGCTAAGATTTTTAAAAATAGAACACCAAAAGCACACAATTTTTTCTTAAGTACTATAGAAGGGACTACATGAAAAAAAAAGTTTCTCTATAACAAAGAGTAGAGTATAAAGAGAGGCCCCAAAATGAAAAAAAAATCTTTATTAACTATACTTCATCAGACAAGGAAATATCTAGAATTTACAAAGAATTTCAGACATTAAATACCAAATGAAACAAACTGTCAATAAATAACTTATAATAAATGCACAGATGTTTTTTAAAAAGAAATATGAATTCCCTGTAGTTATTTTAAAAAATATTTAATGTCCCTAGCCTCAAGGAAATGCACATTAAGATGACTTTGAGACAGATGTCTCAGTTAGAATGTCAATCATCAATAATTATGACATGAGTTAGAGAGAATGTGAAGAAAATGAACCATTTTTTTCACTGTTGGTGGAGGTGCAAATTAATATAGCCACTGTGGAAATCAGCTAAAAGATTTACTTAAAAAATAAAAATAGAAGAACCATATTGACCTGTTTATTTCACTTCTATAAATATACTCCGAGAGTGCTGGACCATAGAGAGATTTACTCTTCCATATTTACTACTGCTTTTACTCACTACATAAAGGATTTGGAACAGTCAGTAGTGGTGCATGCTTTTAATGCCAGAATTCAAGAGGCAGAGGCAGACAGCTCTCTGTGAATTTAAGGCCAGTCTGGTCTCCAGAGTGAGTTCCAGGAAAGTAAAGGCTATACAGAGAAACCTATCTCTAAAAATAAAAACAAGACCAACCAAACAAAAACAACAACAAAAAAATAGTTGGAATCAACCTAATTGTCCATCAATAGATGAATGGCTAATGAACATTTGGAATATAAGTGCAATGGAATCCTATTTGGATCTAAAGAAAAATGAAAGCATAATTTTTATAGGAAAATTAATATACTTAGAATATGAAATATTAAGTGAGATCACACAATCTCAGAAAGAAAAACAACAGATCTTTTCTCTTATTCCTCCACATGTGTGATCTAGCCAATGGTCATACAAACAAAACATGTGTGTACAATATAATCGGAAGAAAACAGAACAAGGCTAAGTATTAGGGGATAAGGAAGGGCCGAATGCAGGCAAAGAACATGAGTTATAAAAAGAGATTATAAAGCTAGGCTTTTTTCTAATTACTATCATGGATTTTTGGTTCTAGTGATACATAAGTATATAAAAATATGTTTGGTAGTGACAGTATAAAATTCAACATATGGCTCCATAGTTACTGTGCTGAATACCTACTGTAACTATATAGAAGTCAACTGAGTTGCATAGAAATTGAATAAGGTTTCCACTTGTGCTATTTCTTCATTTGAAACTTTATAAATAATAAAGTTTAAAATAAAAATTTAAAACTAAAAAGGTTCTTGCTATCTATTTTCATCTAGTTGACTCGTGATTATACTTTAATGCCTAGATCAAGATCTACTTTTCTTTTTTTTTTAAAGAAAGCCTTTCCTAAAGCTTAATCTACACATCCATAAAATACTATGTCTACACTGTCATGTTTCTCAAAGTATATATATATTATAGCATAGTAATCATAATTTTAATGAAAAATATTGAAAAATAAAGTATATAAGTATTTGACATATGCACATAAATATAGTGTTTATAGTGTGTGTAATGTTTACAATAATCAGATTAATTAGCACATTCATTACTACTCATGTTGTAAATTATAGCTACAGAATTTATTTAATTCTTTTGCTGAAAGTTTATATGCTTAGAGCAATATCTCTACCTTTTCTTTACAGGAACATCACTCTAGCCAATGGCAGCTATCATTCCACTCCCTTGCCTCTTAATTTCATCTTTTAAAGAAATTATTTTATTTATTTCAACTTCAAATGTTGTCCCCCTCCTGGTTCACCTTCCATGAACCCCTACCACCTTCCTCCTCTCCATCACCTTTAAGAGGGTGCACCCCCAGTCACCCACCCATTCCTACCTCACCCCTCTAGTATCTCTCTTCTCTGTGCCATCAAGCCTCCACAGGACAAAGCACATCACCTCCCACTGATACCAGACAAGGCAGTCCTCTGCTACACATGTAGCAGGGACTACCCACGAGCCCATGTAAGCTCTTTGGTTGGTGGGTTTAGGTCCTGGGAGCTCTGAGGGGTCCTGTTAGTTGACACTGTTGTTCTTCCTGTGGGGTTGCAATCCTTTTCAGCTCCTTCATTCCTTCCCCTAACCGTTCTATTGGGGTCCCCTGGCTCAGTCCAATGGTTGGATATAAGTGTCTGCATCTGTCTCAGTCAGTTGCTGGCAGAGCCTCTAAGAGGACAGCCATGCCAGGCTCCTGTCTGCAAGCTCATCTTGGCATCAGCAATAGTGTCAGGGTTTAGAGTCTGTGCAAGGGATGGATCCCAAGTTGGAATAGTCTCTGGATGGCCTTTACTTCAGTCTCTGCCCATTTTTGGCCATTCATTACCTTTAGACAGGAACAATTCTGGGTCAAAAATTTTGAGATGGATGGGTGGTCCTATCCCTCAACTAAGGACCATGTGTATCTACTGGAGGTGGTCTCTTCAAGTTCCATCTCCCCACTGTTGGGAATTTCAGCTAATGTCATCCTATTTGGGTCCTAGGAGTCTCTTACATCCCTGATGTTTGGGACTTTCTACTGGTTCTCCCCCATTCTCCATACTGCTGCACATTTCCATTCACTCTCCTGGCCCTCTGGGCTTTTCTTCTCTCTCCCTCCATACCTGATCCTGCCTTCCTTTCCCCTCCCTTCTCCTTTCCCACCCAGGTCCCTCCCTTCCTCTGCCTCCTGTGACTACCTTGTTCCCACTTCTAGATGGGATTGAAGCACCCACACTTAGGCCTTCCTTCCTGTTAAGTGCCATGTGGTCTGTGAGTTGTATCATGGGTATTCTAAATGTTTTGGCTAATATCCATTTATCAGTGAGTACATACAATGTATGTCCTTTTGTGTCTGGATAACTTTACTCACAATGATTTTTTTTTCTAGTTTCATCCATTTGCCTGCAAAATTCCTGATGTCCCCATTTTTAATATCTAGTAGTATTCCACTCTGTAAATGTACCACATTTTCTGTATCCATTCCTCTATTGAGGGACATCTGGGTTCTTTCCAGCTTCTGGCTATTATAAATAAGGCTGCTATGAACATAGTGAAATATTTTTTGAGTATATGCTCAGGAGTGGTATTGCTGGGTCATACATCTTTAATCCTAACACTTTGGAGGCAGAGCCAGGCATATCACTGGGTTTAAGTCTCGCCTGCTCTACACATGAAATTCAAAAATAATTTCATCTCTTTTAAGCTCCACATATAATAGCAGGCAATATTTGGTGTTGTGTGTTGAAATGTTTCATCTAGCCTGATCTACATATAATAGCATATAACATTTGTCCTTCCATGTCTAGATATTTCATACATTCTGATGTTGCCAGGTTCATAGATATTATTATAAATTAAGGGCTTCCCCTCTTTTTATGTGGAAATTATATTCACACATATGTACATATCGTAATTTATCCATGCAGTAATAGATGGATGCTTAGATTCAATGTCTTGGTTATTGTGGCGAGTGTTTCACTGAGCAGAGAAATGCAACTATCTATTCAATCTACTGATCTAATTTATATATATGCAAAGTGGTATTTCTAAATTCTGTAGTATTCCTGTTTTTAGTGGAATTACCACACTGTTTTCCATAATGGATGTACCAGTTTATATTCCTAATAACTCTATGTATTGTTTTTTCCCCACTACAAACCCTTGCCAACATTTATTTCTGGTTCTTTAGATAATAACCATCCTAATAATTGTAAAATACTGTTATCGTTTTCTGTTTATGATGACTAGCAATGTTTAACACATTCTAATACACCTGTTATCTATTTGCTTATGCTCTTCATGACCTGTATAGTTTGATCTTTTTTTATGTTTCTAAATTTGATTATATGACTGTGTTTATAGTTTTTTAGAGCTATGTGAGTTATGTGCATATAATTGATACTAGAAATACATGATGTGCAAACATTTTTTCACTTCTGTGACTTGTCTTATTTTTTTATTATTCATTTCTGTATTAATTACTTTACTATCACCATGTTCAAACACCATGGCTGAAACAACTTACAGAAGAAAGACTTTTGGTATTAAAGCTCCAGAAGGTTAAAAGTTTATGATGGCAGAGAGAGGGCATGGAGCAGGAAGCAGGAGATTTAATGAGCAGGAAGATAAGGACCCACATCTAGAACTGCAAACTGAAACTAGAAAAAGTGAACAATGAACAAAGCTTACACCTCCCCATGATGTCTTCTATAAAACCACATCTCCTTGGACCTCCCCCCAAAATACCAACACATGCTCAAGTTTAAAAGGGATATCTCATTCAAACCATCACTCCTTCGATAATTTTTTTCCATTTAGAATATACTATTAGAGATGATAAAGTCATACTCCATAAATTTGTAAACGTTGATTTTTCTCTTATGGGAACTGAGGAAGATTAAGACAAAGTTGAAAATTTCAGGAAGCCAGATGTTTGGAAGAAAAGAGAATGTGGTAAAAAGAGAATGAAATTTCAAAATTTATGTTGTGTATCTTCTTGATATACATCAGACAAGTGTCTATATTTTAAGAATTTTAAAGCATAATTTACACTTTTCCCTACACACGAGGAAAAAGGAATTAGTGTAAGAGAAGTGATTACTTCATGAAAAGAAATTTTTACTCTTTTTACTATTGAGAGCTATTATTAATGGCTATAGCTACTCTAATATATTTAGTTGTAGCCTATTCAGAAACTAATGCATTGTGTTTTCAGAGTAATTGAATTGAAGACTGTTCATTTATCATTTGATTTGAAACAGAAATACCCATCAATTTTATCCATCTACCTAAATCATTTTTGTATATATCTTTATTTTTACAAATTTTATTAAATGTCATTCTATAATTTTAATCCCCATAATTTCCCCAACCCCTTTGAGACCTACCACTATCTTCCTACCTCCTCACAGCTTTGTGTCTTCTTTTTATTTAGATGACCTTTTTTGAATACTTGAAGCACAACCTGCTGAGTACATTTAGTGTTGTTTGCATATGTATGTGTTAAGGATGGTCACTTGGTGCAGACTAACCTATCAGAAGGCTCTACCCTGGAGAAGCTTAATTCTCCCTCTCTTCTCAGTCATTAATTCCCTACCAGACTTAATTTAGAGGTAGGGCCATGTGAGAATTCTTCCACCCACCCAGGAATGTCAACTGATATTGAGCAGGTCTGATTTAGGTGACCATGTTTTTAAGAATTAATGAGTACAGCTCCCTAATATAAATATAAGACACTATCTTTAAGCAGATGTCTTTGCCCTGTGGTTTTCACAACCTACAATCCACATTCTTTCTGCCTGCTCTTTTGTGATGTTCTCCAAACTTCATGTGTATGTGTTGTGTTTTAGATGTATCCATTAGATATGGGCACCCCATGGTGGGTTGCTCTCAGCAATTTGACTAGTTTTGAATTATTTTCCTCTTGCTCAACTTAATTACATAAAAAACCCTTTTCAAATAAATAAAAACACATAGAGGAATTTTAATCCAGAAACATGACTACTCTGGCAAGTGATCACATGTAAAGACACCCACCTGAAATATAGACATGCCCTTAATGCACACCTTTAATCCCAAATAATGACATTTAATTGAGGAGCAGGCAAAGTGATGAATCAGATAAACATTTGACAGATAAGTCAGAGCTCAACTCTAACCAGGATAGGAAAGAAATGCTGTTTAAGACCAGGGCATGTAGAGAAGTTGAGTTGAATTTAGTTAAGTTGGGCACAGTTCAGTTGAATGCAGTGGAGTTCAGTCAGTTGAGGCAATGGAGTTGAGTTCAGTGAGTCAGTGCAGCAGAGTTGAGTTGGTGCAGTCCCATGCTGGTCAGCAGAGACAACTGTAGCCAGAGTATAAGAAGGAGCCAGGAGATTAGAACAAATTGTCAGGGTTAGTTTGAGGCTAAACAGAGCAACTCAGGAAGAAGCTGAGAAAAGCTAGATTGAATCAGTCATCTTAGAGAGGAGTTTGGCCAGAACAGCTGAGTTGAACCAGCCAGCCAGAGTCAGAATAAAATAGAAAGGGTGAGCTTATTAAGCAGTAAGCTTTCAGGACAACAATTACATCTGGTGAGTAAAAGTTACATTTTCTTTAGACAGGAACAATTCTGGGTTAAAAATTTTGAAGATGGCTGACTGGCCCCTGTCTCAACTGGTGGTCATGTCAGTCTACTGGAGGTAGTCTCTTCCAGTTCCATCTTCCCACTGTTGGTCATTTTGGCTAATGTCATCCCCATTGAGTCCCAGGTCTCTGGGGCTTTCTAGAGTTCCCATTCCCCCCAACTTGCACTGCTCCATACTCATTCTTCTGGCCTTCTGGGGGTCTATCCTGTTTCTCCCCATACTTAATCCTGCCCCTCCATTTCCCCTCTCCCACCCAGTTTCCCCCCTCCTTCTAACTCCCATGATTATTTCGTTCTCATCTAAGTGGGTTTTAGTTGTCCACACTTGGGCTTTCTTGTTAAGCTTCCTACGGTCATGGGTATTCTGAACTTTTTGGCTAATATCCACTTATCAGTGAGTACATGCAGAGACTGAAAGAAAGGCCACCCAGTGACCTGCTCAACTTGGGATCCACCCCATGTACAACCACCAAATCCTGACACTATTACTGAGGCCATATTGTGCCTGCAGACAGGAGCCTGGCATGGCTATTCTCTGAGAGGCTCTACCAGCAACTGACTGAGAAAGATGCAAATACTTATAGCCAACCATTGGACTGAGGTTGGGGACAAGTATGGAAGAGTTAGGAGTGAAGGAGCTGAAGGGGATTGCAACCCCATAGGAAGAACAACAATGTCAACTAACCTGGGCCCCTCAGAGCTCCCAGAGACTAAGCCAAAAACCAAGGAACATACATGGGTTGGTAAATGTCCCCAGGCACATGTGTAGCAAAGGACTGCCTTGTATGGCCTCAGTGGGAGAGGATCTACTTAATTGTGTGGAAACCTGATGCCCCAGGGAGGAGGGATGCTGGTGGGGATGAGGTGGGGGTGGGTGGTGAGCACCGCTCTAAGAGGGGGGGATGGGGTGAAGAAGTCAAGGAGAGGAGACAGGGGGGGAATTTTTGGAAAGTAAATAAATAATTTATTTAAAAGTTATATTTTCAAAAATATCACACTAAAATTAATCAGATCAAATGTCTATATAACTAAAACAAATTCTATAGTTAGAATAGGCCTTTAGAACTGATGTTTCACATTAAGTTTTATATTTTAATTATTGAATATATTTTATTCACCTTTATACCACTAAGACAGACAATTCCATCAAAGAATTATAATTATAAAAAATTAGCATTGTATTTTATTTCACAACTTATGTCCATTACCTGTTTTCAATCTTTTATCATCCCATAATATTTAATCTTTCTTGTTATAGTTTCTTCATGTTATGTGGTACCCACATGTACATTTGTTTACACATACGCACATATTACCACCTAGATTCCATATATAACAGAATGTTCATCTTTTACTTTCTGAGGTTGTATGACCTTGATTAATATTAGATGTTCTAAGTCTATTTTACTACAATTTTTTCACTCCAAATAGATATGATCATGGAAGAGACTCTCCACATGAATTATGATCAGGAAGTCAAAACTACAAAGTAAAGGAATAACCCTAAAAGCAGAATGAGAAAAATTACAACTCGAATAAAAAGGCAGAAATATCAGAATTATCTCAGACCTTTCATCAGCAACTGTAAAAGCCAGAAAAGCATGGGTTGAAGTATTTCAAACTGGTTTCCCTAGCAACCTGCAAGTCATGCTGGCCAGGAATGCAGGTAGGACCACTTCAGATCTTCAGCTTTCTCTTCACTTCTACAAATCCAATTTGGGGCAATTTCACCACTAGCCCTGTAGCATATTACATGCTGTGGCCCCCCTTTCTCTCTGATCCCAGCTCCAATAAATCAACCAGAACTTATCCTTCAAACTTCCTGCCCACTCATTCCATTTTATCAGCCTCCAATACTAGCAAGCATTTCCTGGAACCCACAAGCCAAACCTACTAGAAAAGCAGGAAGTCTAGCTAGGCAGGCAGCTGAGCTTTAGATGTTTACTCTCACTTCTCTAATAAAAATCCAATCCTTGCAAAACACAGGAAAACCAAGAAGGATGACCATTGTGAGGATACTTCATTCCTCCTTAGAATAAGGAACAAAATACCCTTGAAAGGATATAAGTACAGAGACAAAATTTAGAGCTAAGATGAAAGGATGGACTATCTAGAGACTACCCTATCTGGG
>NC_034613.1:97977142-97978356 GCF_900095145.1 Mus pahari
GTAGCAGAAGATGGCCTAATCGGCCATCATTGGGAAGAGAGGCCCCTTGGTCTTGTAAACTTTATATGACCCAGCACAGGGGAAGGCCAGGACCAAGTAGTGGGAGTGGGTAGGTAGGGGAGCAGGGCCGGGGGGGGGTATAGGGAACTTTCGGGATAGCATTTGAAATGTAAATAAAGAAAATAATAATAAATTTAAAAAATCCAATTCTGTTGTCTGATACCTGCTGAAAACCTTATGCTGCAGCCTCTCCAGGCTTTCAATCCACTTTTCCAGGGGACTAAGCAGATCCTGGTGGAACATCCTGCTTTCCTTGCTCCTATGGACATCCCCAGTTTTCTTTACCTCTATTCCATTCCTAAGTGTTATCACCAAATACCTAAAACCACGTTTTACACTGAATCCACAGTGGTCAAATCTGGCAGTATACCAAAAGAATTCCCTATCAGGCAATACACAGCTATCTTAAGAACTTGAGAGGACAATAGAAATCATGGTAGAAAAAAAAAACACCCAACAAAGAAAGGACAGGATATCAACCTATAATTACAACCATCCCAAATCCAATGCCTGGATGCCAGTATAAAAATATAATCAATAAGAGACAGAACAATATAACTCCACTACAGCCAGGCAACCCTAACAAGCAGACTCAAGAAATGCAACCTAGCTGAAGCACAAGACAAGGATCTTAAAATAAGTTTTATGAATATGATAGAGGTCCTTAAAGAGGAAATTAATAAATTCCTTAAAGAATTCTATGGAAGCACAAGCAAGCAGTAGAAGGAAATGAATAAAACAGTACAAGACCTGAAAGTGGAAAAAGAATCTATAAAACAAACAAACTAACAAACAAGCAGGTAATTAAATCTGGTAATGAAAAATTTAGGAACTCAATCAGGAACTGTGAGGCAAGCCTCAGCAATGCAATCCAAAAGATGGAAGAATTAATCTCAGATACTGAAGATAAGATAGAAGAAATGTGTTCCTTGGTCAAAGAAAATGTTAACTTTTTAAAACTCCAGGTACAGAATATCCAAAAAAAATCTGCAACACCATAAAAAGACAAAATCAAAGAATAACAGGGACAGAGAAAGGATAAGAGATTCAGAACAAGCTGGGCGGTGGTGGTGCATGCCTTTAATCCCAGCACTTGGGAGGCAGAGGCAGGTGGATTTCTGAGTTCGAGGCCAGCCTGGTCTACAAAGTGAGTT
>NC_034613.1:97979394-97991239 GCF_900095145.1 Mus pahari
TCTCTCTCTCTCTCTCTCTCTCTCTCTCTCTCTCTCTCTCTCTCTCTCTCTCACACACACACACACACACACACACACACACACACTGGGCACTTCTAAACCTCCCTGTGGCTAACACACACTCCCCACTCCCCTCTGGTATTCCTGAGTTAACATGTTTTAAAATCTATATTTCATCTCTGCTACCTTGTTACCTTCTGGGGAGCTCCCCCAGCCCCAGGGCCACGTTTTCTTCCCACTTACATTGCTGGATGGTTTCTTCACTCTGGCTTTTAAATCTGATCCCTCTGCCTTGGAGTCTCCTTCTCCTTCCCCCCCCCTCAGTCCCTTGCCTGCTCAATCTAAAAGTCCTTCCCCATCTCCTTGCCCAGCCATTGGCTGTATGACAATTCTTTATTATCAGTCAATGGCAGCTGGGGGCAGGGACACTCTGGTCTGGAAGAGTAGCTTTTGTGAGCCAAAATAAGACAAAGCATTAGAACCAATTCCCAACAATCAGCAATCCTTGTTTATTGTTAACTGTTAACATTAATGATCTCAATTTGCCAATAAAAAATCTAACAAAATGGATGCAAAACATGTTCCATCCTTCTGCTGTATCCAAAAAAACCCACATCTTATCATCAAGGATAGTCATCACCTCAGGGTAAAAGGATAGAAAAAATATTCCATGCAAATAGATCTAAGAAGTAAACCCCTGCAGCCATCTTAATATATGACACAGTAGTCTTCAAACCAAAGCTAATCAGAAGAGAAAGAGAAATATACTACACATTCGTCAAAGGAAAAGTCCAGCAAGATGATACTGCAATTCTTAACATCTATGCACCAAACACAAGAGCATTCAAGTTTGTAAGAAACATTACTACAGTTTAAAGCACATAGCATCACAAAGTGATAGTGGGAGACTTCTGGAGGTAACTGATGTTATGAATCAAATGAATTGAACAAATACTTACAGAACAATTCACCCAAATACAAAATAATATGCTTTCTTCTCGGAACATCACAGAAATTTCTCCAAAATTGATCACATACTTGGACCAAAGCAAGTCTCAACAAATACCAGAAAATTGAAATAACAGACTCAATCCCATGTGACCAGAACAGATAAAAGCTGGATATCAGAAACAACAGAAAACAAACAAACAAACAAACAAACAACAAAAAAAATCCAGAAAGCTTATAAATATTCAAACTCAGTTCTGAGATCAATAAAATTCACATACACCTTGCAAAAGTTTTTCAGTTTCATGAGGTTCCCATTCATTAATTGTTGATCATAGTCCCTGTTCTGTTCAGGAATTTGTTTCCTGTGCCAATGAGTTCAAGGCAGTTCCTTATTTTCTCTTCTATTAGATTTAGTGTGACTGGTTTTATGTTGAGGTCTATGATCTACTTGGACATGAGTTTTGTGCAGGGTGATAGATATGGATCTATTTGCACTTTTCTACATTTAGTTAGACCAGCACTATATGTTGAAGGTGTTTTCATTTTTCCATTGTATAGCTTTGGCTTCTTTGTCAAATATCTAGTGTTCATAATTGTGTGAGTTTATTTCAAGGTCTTTGATTAGATTCTGTTGACAAATCTGTCTTTTCCTATACCAATACCATGAAGTTTTAAATTATTGCTCTGTTGTACAGCTTGAGATCAGAGATGGTGAGACCTTCAGAAATTTCAGAATATTTTTAGCCATCCCGGGTTTTTTGTTTTTCCATATCAAGTTGAGAATCGTTCTCTCAAGGTCTGTAAAGAATTGTGTTGTAATTTTGATGATAATTGCATTGAATCTGTAGCTTGCTTTTGGTAAGATGGCCATTTGAAATATATTAATCCTACCTATCCTGAAGTTTGAAGGCAAATGGATGGAACTTGAGAATATCATTCTGTGTGAGGTGACAAATACCCAGAAAGACACTTATTGTATGCATTCACTTATAATTTGATATTAGCCATAAAGTTCAGGATAACCATGTTACAATGCACAGATCCAAAGAAACTGGACAATAAGGCGGGCCCAAGGGAGGATGTGTGAACCTCATTCAGAAGGGGAAGTAAAATAATCATCAGAGGTAGATGGAGAGAGGGAAGTACATAGGAGAGGGGCTGAGAAGGGGTATGGGAATGGTAATCAGATGTGTGAAAAGGGGCAGGGAGAGGGTGGGAGTGAGAAGAGAAATAGGTGGGGGCATCTCTGGGACTAGCTAGAGACCTGGGGGCAGGGGTGGTTATGGGGAGTCTATGGTGGTGACCATCTCTGAGATTCCTACCAGTGGGGGATATAGAGACTCAAGAAGTGGCCACCTTCTGTAGCCAGGCATGCCTTCCAGTGGAAGGACATGGACATCAATCCACCTCCAAAACCTTCAACACCCAAAATTTTTCTGCCTATAAGATGCAAAGGGATAAAGATGGAGCAGAGACAGAGGGAGTGGCCAACCAATCACTGGCTCAACTTGAGTCCCATTCCAAGGGAGAGAGCCAACTCCTGACACTATTAATGATATTCTGTTATGCTTGCAGACAAGAACTCAGTATAACTGTTTCCTGAGTTGTTCCATCCAGCAGTGGATGGAAAAAAGATGCAGAGACCCATAGCCAAATCTCAAGTGGAGCTCAGGGAGTCTTACATAAGAGTGGGGATAGGATTGAGCCAGATGTCCTGTGGTCAAAGACACCTGTGGTCAAGGACACCACAGGAAAACCTACGGAGTTGACTGACCTGGACCCAGGGTGCTTGAAAAGACTGAACCACCAACCAAAGAGCACATAGGGGCTGGACCTAGCTCCCCTACACACACATTTGTAGCAGAGGTACAGCTTGGTCTTCGTGTGGGTCCACAACAATTGGAGCAGGGGCTGTCTCTGACTGTCACCTGCCACTGAATCCCCTTCTCCTACCTGCACTGCCTGGTTGAGCTTCAGTGGGAGAAGAGGTGATTTGTCCTGCTAGGAATGGATGTCCAGAGTGGGGTGGTATCTGTCAGGGGAGGGTGGGCTTCCCTTTCTCTGAAGAGAGGTGGAAGGGTAGTGGGAAGAGGTATTTGTGGTAGAGGGACTGTGAAGAGAGGTGGGATGCTATAGGGATGTAATGTGAAAAAATATGAGAAAAAGAAACACACACAAACACACACAAAAAAGTCAGTAAAACCAAGAGTTGAGTTCGTTGAGAAAAATAATAAGTTAATTTAGCCAAACTGATTAAAAGACATAGAAAGAAGGTCCAATTTAAAAAAAAAATAGAGATAAAAAGGAGGACATAATAAGAGAAACTTAGGAAACCCAGAGAACCATTAGGACATAGTTAAAAACTTGGCCTCCACCAAATTGGAAAATCTAAAAAGAAATAGAAAATTCCTCAATTCATTCTACTTACCAAGGACATATCAGATAAGCAATTGAAACAGACCCATAACCCCTAGTTAAATAAAAGTAGTAATTAAAAGTTTCCCAGGTGCTCCAACCCCACAAAAAAAAACACATACAAAAAAAAAACCCCAACAACAACAAAAAAAACAAGGCAAGATTGTTTTAATGCAGAAATCTTCAAGAATTTCAATGTGGGTTAATATCAACAAAAATGTATAAAGAATGTTTTAAAACCCTAATATCAAGAAAACAAAGAGATCTAAACAAAATTATTTTTATATTTATTTATTCTTCATGCAATACATTACAACTGCAATTTTCCCTCCCCCCAATTATCCCACTTCCATCCACATACTTCCTCTCTCCCTCAGATCCACTGCTTCACTTTCCCTTTAGACAACAGCCGGTTTCCCACGAATATCAAACAAAGCATAACAAGATACAATAATGCTATGTACAAACCCTCATATGAATGTTGGGCAAGGCAACCCAGTAGGAGCAAAAGGGTCCCAAGACCAGGCAAAAAGAGTCAGAGACAACCCCCACACTTACTATTAGGAGTGCTATAAAAAACCCAATCTAAGCAACTATAATATATAAGCAGAGGACCTAGTTCAGGCCCATGCATGGTCAGTGATTGTTGCTTCATTTTATGTGAGCTCCTATGAGCCTTGCTAATTAATCCTGTGAACCATATTCTCCTGGTGTCCTTGACCTCTCTGGCTTCTGGAAGCTTTTGTTTCTCCATTCTGCAGATTCTATCTGAGATTTATCTATCTACCTAACAGTTGGCTGTGTGTTTCTTTTCTTTTTTTAAAGACATTTTTATTAGATATTTTCTTCATTTACATTTCAAATGTTATCCCCAAAGCCCTCTATACCCTCCCTCTGCCACCCACCCACTTCTGCTTCCTGGCCCTGGCCCTGTACTGGGTTATATTATCTTCACAATACCAAGGGCCTCTTCTCCCATTGATGGCTGACTAGGCCATCCTCTGCTACATATGCAACTAGAGACACAGCTCTGGGGGGGGGGGTACTGGTTAGTTCATATTGTTGTTCCTCCTATAGGGTTGCAGAACCCTCCTATTGGCTCCTTCATTAGGGGCCCTGTGTTTCATCCAATAGATGACTGTGAGCATCCACTTCTGAATTTGCCAGGCATACCATTTGCAAAACACATGAAACTCAAGAAGGAAGACTAACATGTGGATACTTCACTGCTTCTTAGAATGGGGAACAAAATACCCATGGAAGGAGTTAAAGAGAAAAATTTTGGAGCTGAGACAGAACAAAAAACCATTCAGAGACTGTCCCACCCGGGGATCCATCCCATATACAACCTCCAAACCCAGACACTATTGAATATGCTAGCAAGATTTTGCTGACAGGACCCTGACATAGCTCTCTTGTGAGTACCATTTCTTCTTTCATTGTCTTGAGTTCTTCAGGACTATGTAAAATAACCACCACTAGGTTCCTTCTACTGGCTGTGTGTTTCTATGTCTGCTTCCATCTGAGAATAGAGGAAGCCTCTGTGATGTCAACTGGGTGAGGCAGTGATCTATGAGTATAGCAGAATATCATTAGGAATCATTTCATTGACTTTTTTCCCCAATTGTGTTTGTCTAGGTCTCTGGGCTATCAAACCTCTGGTTCCTGGCCATCTGGGTAGCATCATGGATAAACTCCCTCTCTTGGATTAAGCCTCAAGCTAAACCAGTCATTGCTTGGCCATTCCCACATGTTTTGAGCCATCATTGTCCCAGATATCTTGCAAGCAGGACAGACTGTAGGTCAAAGGTTTGTGGTTGGCTTGGTGTCCTAGTCCCAACACTGACAATCTTCTCTGATCACACACACACACACACACACACACACACACACACACACACACACACACACAGGCCTGTTCCTGGATTTGGGGAGAACTTTGAGGAGGGTGATGTAAAATCCTAGTGCAGTGGAAATTTCCTGGAATCTATGTAGGTGATCCTAGTGAGATCTCCTAGTAATGGAGGATAAAATCACCAAAAAAACAAACAACCCAATTAAAAAAATGGGGTATAGAACTAAACCGAGATTTCACAACTGAGGAATCTCAAATGGCTGAGAAGAAACTAAAATGTTCAAAGTCCTTAGTGATCAGAGAAATGCAAATCAAAACAACATGAGATTTCACCTTACACCAATCAGAATGGCTAATATCAAAACCTCAGGTGACAACCCAAGTTGGAGAGGATGTGGAGAAAGAGGAACACTCCTCCATTGCTGATGGGATTGCAGACTGGTACAACCACTCTGGAAATCAATAAGAAGGTTCCTCAGAAAATTGGAAATAGATTTACCTGAAGACCCAGCAATAACACTCTTGGGAATATACCCAAAAGATGCCTCACCATGCCATAGGGGCACATGTTCCACTAAGTTCATAGGGGTCTTATTTATGATAGCCAGAAGCTGGAAACAACCTACAAGTCCCCCAACAGAAGAATGGATACAGAAAATGTGGTTCCACAATGTGGTGAGTTCAGGAGTGCACTGATCCTGTTGTGTCCTAAAGGCACTGTTTCAGTTTAATCCTCCTCATCCTCTGTCCCTAGAATATTCACTCTAAGAATAAATAGAGAATCCAGTTCCTGTAGGTGTTTGAAAAATGAATTTCAACTATTCTCTGAAGGCTTTTTTTTTTTAATTTTAAAAACTAGGTATTGGTAGTGAAAAAAAAAAACTTGAA
This sequence comes from Mus pahari, assembly GCF_900095145.1. Classification (NCBI taxonomy): domain Eukaryota; kingdom Metazoa; phylum Chordata; class Mammalia; order Rodentia; family Muridae; genus Mus; species Mus pahari. Next base: position 97,985,504 of record NC_034613.1, read on the forward strand.
GATTGGGCTGGAGAGATGGCTCAGGGGTTAAGAACACCGACTGCTCTCCCAGAGGTCCCGAGTTCAATTCCCAGCAACCATATGATGGCTCACAACCAACTGTAATGGGATCTGATGCCCTTTTCTGGTGTCTGAAGACAACTACAGTGTATTCACATACATTAAATAAATAAATAAATANTTGCCAGGCATACCATTTGCAAAACACATGAAACTCAAGAAGGAAGACTAACATGTGGATACTTCACTGCTTCTTAGAATGGGGAACAAAATACCCATGGAAGGAGTTAAAGAGAAAAATTTTGGAGCTGAGACAGAACAAAAAACCATTCAGAGACTGTCCCACCCGGGGATCCATCCCATATACAACCTCCAAACCCAGACACTATTGAATATGCTAGCAAGATTTTGCTGACAGGACCCTGACATAGCTCTCTTGTGAGTACCATTTCTTCTTTCATTGTCTTGAGTTCTTCAGGACTATGTAAAATAACCACCACTAGGTTCCTTCTACTGGCTGTGTGTTTCTATGTCTGCTTCCATCTGAGAATAGAGGAAGCCTCTGTGATGTCAACTGGGTGAGGCAGTGATCTATGAGTATAGCAGAATATCATTAGGAATCATTTCATTGACTTTTTTCCCCAATTGTGTTTGTCTAGGTCTCTGGGCTATCAAACCTCTGGTTCCTGGCCATCTGGGTAGCATCATGGATAAACTCCCTCTCTTGGATTAAGCCTCAAGCTAAACCAGTCATTGCTTGGCCATTCCCACATGTTTTGAGCCATCATTGTCCCAGATATCTTGCAAGCAGGACAGACTGTAGGTCAAAGGTTTGTGGTTGGCTTGGTGTCCTAGTCCCAACACTGACAATCTTCTCTGATCACACACACACACACACACACACACACACACACACACACACACACACACACAGGCCTGTTCCTGGATTTGGGGAGAACTTTGAGGAGGGTGATGTAAAATCCTAGTGCAGTGGAAATTTCCTGGAATCTATGTAGGTGATCCTAGTGAGATCTCCTAGTAATGGAGGATAAAATCACCAAAAAAACAAACAACCCAATTAAAAAAATGGGGTATAGAACTAAACCGAGATTTCACAACTGAGGAATCTCAAATGGCTGAGAAGAAACTAAAATGTTCAAAGTCCTTAGTGATCAGAGAAATGCAAATCAAAACAACATGAGATTTCACCTTACACCAATCAGAATGGCTAATATCAAAACCTCAGGTGACAACCCAAGTTGGAGAGGATGTGGAGAAAGAGGAACACTCCTCCATTGCTGATGGGATTGCAGACTGGTACAACCACTCTGGAAATCAATAAGAAGGTTCCTCAGAAAATTGGAAATAGATTTACCTGAAGACCCAGCAATAACACTCTTGGGAATATACCCAAAAGATGCCTCACCATGCCATAGGGGCACATGTTCCACTAAGTTCATAGGGGTCTTATTTATGATAGCCAGAAGCTGGAAACAACCTACAAGTCCCCCAACAGAAGAATGGATACAGAAAATGTGGTTCCACAATGTGGTGAGTTCAGGAGTGCACTGATCCTGTTGTGTCCTAAAGGCACTGTTTCAGTTTAATCCTCCTCATCCTCTGTCCCTAGAATATTCACTCTAAGAATAAATAGAGAATCCAGTTCCTGTAGGTGTTTGAAAAATGAATTTCAACTATTCTCTGAAGGCTTTTTTTTTTTAATTTTAAAAACTAGGTATTGGTAGTGAAAAAAAAAAACTTGAAGATTGGGCTGGAGAGATGGCTCAGGGGTTAAGAACACCGACTGCTCTCCCAGAGGTCCCGAGTTCAATTCCCAGCAACCATATGATGGCTCACAACCAACTGTAATGGGATCTGATGCCCTTTTCTGGTGTCTGAAGACAACTACAGTGTATTCACATACATTAAATAAATAAATAAATAAATAAATAAATAAATAAATAAATAAATAAATAAAACTTTAAAAAAACCTTGCAAATTATTTCCATCTTCAAATACTCAAATACATGGTTCAAATATACTTCAAATACATGGTTTAATTAATATTTATCAAACTTTTATAATAATTGTAAACTAAACAAACATGCTTCATTGGTCTTTGACATCATAGCTAAATTGAGATGCACTGAAGGCACCCAAAGTTTTCAAGTCAGATTATCAAAATCTTCGTGATTTTATTGGCATGATTTGATAAGGAAATTGCTTCTCATCTCAAGTTCTTTCCCACTCTGTTTAGTTTACTTGCTGTTCTTGTTGTGTCAGGAGTAATTTCACATCCCTTTGCAGAATGAAACTTACTGAGCTTGTATTTCTTTTGCCAGATCTATAATTTCTATTTTTCCATCCTTGGGGATTGCCTATTCACATTAGTGGGAGCTGAGTAAACATATCAAGCAAACAAAAACATTCCCTTTACTTGAGAACCAGGTAACATGGGTGCAGTTATCACTGCTAGTAATATTTTATCTCAAGGATAATTTAAAGGATTGCTTTTAATTATGACTAGAGGGCTAAGCTTGATAGCATATTACATATCTGAATCATTTATAAAATCATAAGTCCCTTTGCAAACATTTTGGGAAGTTGACTTGTACATACTACAAGTGCGTATAAAATATTGTTAATTACATTTTGTCAACAATATTAAGAACTTGAAATCACTGTGATGAGAAAAAAGCCCTTGGCATGTACTCCTAAGAAGGCAACACAGCACTTTTTCACCTGGAATTTTAATTTGCAAGTCCAATATCTTTGTCTAAACAAATGCAATATAACTTCTTCCTATAGATAACATCACAGCTAGATGCTCCAAATTAGATCAAAATCCATCTCAGTGATCTATTAAATATTGCTTGAGGGCTGACAGGATTTCTTTTCAGTTTGGTGCTTGACACTGTTGGCATTTTTTATCAGAGGTTTAAAATAATTTCTTAGATCTTAGATCTTCCTATTAGATCTAAACATTAAGCAAATTTCCATACTTCCCAAAGGCAGTGGTAGTCATTATTTAAAAGAAAACGTTAAGATTTCTGTTTTGGATTTATTCCCTTTTATACATTTACTTTACACTTTTAATCCCCCTCCCCAAAGGATAGACTATACCCACTACATAGCAGGTATAGAGTGTAATTTGTGTGCTTCATCAGTCATTTCTTTTTGTGCGCCATTACTGGAAACATTTTGATGGCTATTTAACAAGTGACCAAAACCCAAGAAAGGTTATATTAGGAAAATATACTTAAATGGTCTAGTGGGAGAAGGAAATGGCATGTAAAGCCCCATGTAAATAAAATAATTTTATGATAACCAGTAGATACTTCTTTGAGACAAATAACCTTATACAAAGATTCATTTTCCAAGTGTTATCTGCCTAAATTGCTTTTGATGTTACCACAAGGGAACAATAAGTAATTCCTTCATGCAAGAAGGCTATTGCTTCTCCTCTACTGAGAGTTTGCATTGATAAACAGTTATTACTGATAAGAGTTTGTACTGCCAACTAGCAAGATTCTACTTAGGCTATGTGGTGAATACATATGAGGCTATTCTAAGAATTATTAGATTTGAAATAAGATAGCTTTCACTGATTTTCCTCACCTCAATATGATTTCTCATAAGGTCAAAAGAGAGCTATAGGTGAATATTTGTAAGATTGTTTGCTGTGGCCAATGAAGGATATGCATACCATTGATTTGTGGTCCAACAAATCTCTATTTCATTGATCTTATTAGTATCAGTTATGATTTTTAAGAATGTGTTATAACTTCTTAAATATTCTAAAAGATACCTTTATTTATTTATTACAAGTTTTATAATAAAAACCTCTCAATTTCCTTACACACAAGAAGGTACAAAAGACAAACGTTTATGTAGTAACAATTAGTTGCATACTTCAAAATAACTAGGAAAAGGTTTTTGAATGTTTCTAACACAAAGAAATAACAAATAGTTCTTAAGGGTTTATACTAATCACCCCAATATGATCAGTCCTTGTGGAGCTGTGAAAGGCAGCCTGATTTGGTTGAATGAGGCTTACTCCAGAGACTCTAAAAGGGATAGAACAGTAAACCACATTCCCAGAGACAGGTGTCTGACACTACAGAGCCCTCAAATCCCTAATTCTACGATTATCAGTCACACAGATAAAGCACCAAGCTCCTGGAATTCTAGCTAGACTCCACCTACAGTTGCTTGACATTAGCCAGGTATGCTCCTCCCCACAGTTACCTGGCAACAACAAGGTAGCCCAGCCCACTATAAAAGGAGCTGCTTGGCCCCTTTTTGCTCTCTTTAAGCTCTCACCTTTCTTACTCTCATCTCTAGCTCTCCTTTTCCCCTTCTCCCCCTTCCCTCTCCTCTCTTCAGCCCTGGGGATGACTGAGCCACTCCCTGGGGCCCCCATTTTGTTCTCAGCTCTTCTGCATTGTCCAGGGGGCGTCTAGGAAGACAGAGGTTGAGAACCTGTTGTCTCTGTCATCCATGAAGCTCAGAGACCTCGGATTGCCCCTTCTCTACCTCCCCACCCCCGGCATGCTGGGTTCTGTGGCTTCCCACAGCCAGACACCCAGGGTCAGTGTGGAAAGCAGTCCTCCTGTGTGCGTGCACCCAGAGCACCAGAACTCCCACTCCCTTTATTACCCCATGCCCACCGTCGAACAAGTCCTCACTGTACATTTATTGTAATGTCACCTTTACTCAGAACCTGTACAGCTATTAGATAGAAATTAAAACATATTACATATGAAAGAATTGAGGGACAATAAATATTTCTTTCTTCCTTTTCCTTTTTCTTTCTAAATTTACATCAAACACTTCCTCCCTTCCTGATTGCCCCCTCACCCCACCTCTCATCCTCCTTCCCCTTCCATGAGAAGATAGGGCTCTCCCTCGGTATCTCCCTTACCTTGGCATATGAAATTTCTGCTAAGGTATGTGTGTCCTCTCTCACTGAGGCCAGACAAGGCAGCCCTGTTGAGGAACGGATACCACAGTCAGGCTACAACTTTATGGAGAGCCTCCAGTTGTTTGGAAGTCCACATGGAGACTGAGCTGCATGTCTCCTACATATGTGCCAGGGAACTCATTCAAGTCAATACTTTGGTTGCTGGCTTAGTCTTTGAGAGCTCCCAGAGGTCCAAGTTAGTTGGTCTGTTCGTCCTCTTGTTGGGTGCCCATCACTTTCAGGGTCTTCAGTCCTTCCCACAACTCTTCCATAAGAGTCCCTGACCTCCAACCAATGTTTGGCTGTAGGTAGGCTCGTCTGTTTAAGTCAGCTGCTAGGTAGAGCCTCCCAAGGACAGTTATGCTATGCTCCAGTCTGTAAGCATAACAGATCATCATAAATAATGTCAAGGATTAGTGCTTGCCCATGGGATGGATTTCAAGTTGGGCCAGTTATTGGTTGGCCATTCCATCTTTTAGTCTCTGCTCCATCTTTTTTCCCTAAATTTCTTTTAGACAGGACAAATTTTGGGTTGAAAGTTTTTTCGGTGGGTTGATGTCATTATTTCTTCCCTGAGGGACCTACCTGTCTACAGGAGGTATCCTCTTTAGGTTTCATGTCCCCAATGTTAGGTATCTTGGCTAAGGTCACTTGCATTGACTCCTGAGAGCCTCCCCCACCAAGGGGCCTCTCTTCCCAATGATGGCCGATTAGGCCATCTTCTGCTACATATGCAGCTAGAGACACGAGCTCTGGGGGTACTGATTAGTTCA
>NC_034613.1:97991449-98000411 GCF_900095145.1 Mus pahari
CTTAGCTCTAAATTTTGTCTCTGTACCTATATCCTTTCATGGGTATTTTGTTCCTTATTCTAAGGAGGAATGAAATATCCACACAATGGTCATCCTTCTTGGTTTTCTTGTGTTTTGCAAAATGTATCTTGGGTAGGGGAAACATGTTTTTCTGCTCCAGTGTATATTTGGTGTCCTCTATGCTCCTTGTCCCTTTATAAGCATGCCTGTTTTTTTGAAATTCATTTACATCCCAATCGCTGTCCCCCATCCTGTTTACCTCCTCCCATAGTCACTCCTTCCACCCCTTCCTCTTCTTCCTTGAGAGAGTGGAGACCCTCCCTGAATATCTACCCACCCTGGCATATTAAGTCTTTGGGGGCTAGGTGCTTCTTCTCCTACCAAGGCAGATAAGACAGTAGATATTATGGGGGAGGGGGGCCGATTCCACAGACAGGCAAAGGCTTTAGTGAATGCTCTCTTTCTAGATGTTCATGGCCCACATGAAGACCAAGCTGTACATCTGCTACATATGTTTGGGAGGCCTATATCCAGACCAAGTATACTCTTATTCAGTCTTTGAGAGCCTCCAAGACTCCAGGTTAGTTGACTCAGTTGGTCTTCCTGTAGGGTTCCTATCCCCTTCAAGCCCTCAATTCTTCCCCCCTAACTCTTCATTAAGAGTTCTCAAATTCTGTCCAATGTTTGGGTGCAGGTCTCTGCATCCTTCTAAGTCAGTTGCTGGGTTGAGCCTCTTAAAGGACAGCAATGTTAGACTCATGTCTGCAAGCATAACAAAGTATCATTAGCAATGACAGTGATTGATACTTGCCCATGAGATGGATCTCTAGTTGGGTTGGTTTTTGCTTGGCCATTCCCTCAGTTTCTGTTCTATCCACTGTCCCTGCATTTCTTGTAGGCAGGATAAATTTGGGGTTGAAACTTTTGTGGGTGGATTGGTATCTCTATCCCTGCACTGGGGTTCCTGCAAGCTACAGAAGGTGGCCTCTTCATGACACACATCCCCACTGCTATGAGGATCTGCTAAGGTCACCACCACTGATTCTTGGACTCTTCCTCTATACCATGTTTCTGGCAAGTACTTGCAATTCCCTCCCTCTTTTTCCTATCCCTGCCAGCTGAAGATTCCATTCATTCTCATGGACATCTGGCCATCTCCACTGTCTCTCACACCTTATCTGGAAAACCCTGTCTCCCATTACCCTTCCCATCCCTTCTCCTACCCAGTTCCCTCTCTCCATCTGCTTCCTATGACCCCTTTCTAAATGATATTCAAGGATCCTTGCTTGTTTAGCTCTTTGGGTCTATGGAGTATAAGCATGGGTATCTTGCATCCTACGGCTATTAACCACTTATAAGTGAGTACTTATATGTATGTCCTTTGGCTCTGGGTTACCTCACTCAGGACGATTTTCTCAAGTTCTATCCATTTGTCTGCAAATGAATATTTTTAGAAATGATAAATCCCAAGGATATCTCAAATAAAAACCAAACTGTATAGAAAATACTAAAACTAAAGTACCATTAATCAAGACTCCAAAATAACGTAACAAGAACCCAATAGTATTGACAGAGAAGCTGAGAAGTAGATTAAGGTATTACTATACAGAATTTAAAAATAGATCCACATTCCTATAGTCACATCATTTATGAAGAAGAACTACACAAAGGAGGAAGAAATGTTTTACCCCTGTGATCATTATTATATACTTGGCCCACTATTTGGAAGCGTGGCCTTGTTAGAGTAGGTGTGTCACTGTGAGTATGGACTTGAAGACCCTACTCCTAGCTGCTTAGAAGCCAGTATTCTGCTAGCAGCATTAGGGTGAAGATGTAGAAGTCTCAGCTTCTTCTGCACCATGCCTGCCTGGATGCTGCCATGTTGATAATGGACTAAACCTCTGAATCTATAAGCCAGCCACAATTAAACATTGTCCTTTATAAGACTCGCTTTGGTCATGGTATCTATTCAAAGCAGTAAAACACCCCAAATGAATCATTTTGATATCTATCCCTAAAGACATTTATAATAGTGCTATCAATAGAAACCAATTCTTCAGTGATAGAAAAATAGATTAGTGTTTAGCAGTTAGAGTATTTGCTGTTTCTCTGGAGGATGTGAGTTTAGTTTCCAGCATCCACATTTTGCCTCACAACCATCCATAACTCTAGTCCCAGGGGATCTGACACCTTCTGCTGACATCCTCTGAAACTAGACTTGAACATATTGCACATAAATACATTAAAGGAAAACACTCATAGACATAAAAATGTAAAAAACAAAACTAAAAACAAACTGCAGTTCTAAAGGAATGGAAATTTGTGTGTTAGAAAACGACTAATCTCGTAGAATATAATATAAGAAATATTTTTATGATAATTTGGATAAGTAACATTTCCTTACACAAAACTCAAAAGGATCCATGCAGTGGTGGCACATGTCTTTAATCCTTTTCTGCTTATAATCCTTTCTATTCATTCCTTAATCTGCATCATCTATTGTGGTTGGTTACACTAAACCTTGGGAATGCAGGCCTATGTCTTCCAGTGTGGGATAGACATCAAGAGAATATAGGACTGATTTGCTATTTTAATGTTTAAATTTACAGAATCTGTTTTGTGCTCTGCAAAGTATTTTCAACATACTATGCCATTGTTTTGCAAATGTTATTTGTCTCAGCATAGTATGTATTAACTTTCAAAGTTTTATACTCAGCTATGTCTTTTCTACTTTGAATTCTTATGTTTAATTTGGTCTCTGTTTTTCTTATACAAGAGGCCTTCCTAAAATATTTGCTTTTGCATTCATTTAAAAGTGTCTTTTATTCATTATCCAGAAAGGGACTGGAGGATATGTTCTCACCAATACAAAGGAATAAATCAGTAAAAAAACAAAAAAGATTAAAGGACCTGGAGAAACAGTGCAGGAAATTACCAGCACAACAGGTATTCAACAAGCCTGGGGAGGCTTGCTTTATACACAGCTTTTTCAAAGGCATTTTTAATGGTTTGAATTTTTGACTTCATAGTTCTCATCATTTCCTTGTCATAGTTTTTCTTTTTCTTTTTTTAACTTATTTTATTAGATATTTTCTTCGTTTACATTTCAAATGCTATCCCGAATGTCCCCTATTCCCTCCCTGCACCCTGCTCCCTTGCCCACCCACTCCCACTTCTTGGCCCTGGCGTTCCCTTCTATGGGGCATATAAAGTTTGCAAGACCAAGGGGCATCTCTTCCCAATAATGGCTGACTAGGCCAACTTCTGCTATATATGCAGCTAGAGACACGAGCTCTGGGGGTACTGATTAGTACATAAATATGTGTATCTATGCCACTGAAAACACTTGTTTTTACAATGTTGTGTTTTCATCCTTTGCGAAAATCAATTTATAGTTTAAGCTCATCCATGAATTGTCTATCTGGCCACATCTTCTTTAGATTTATTCTCCGTGTTCTGTACTTAGAGTTTATTTATTTGTATATGATTCATTTATTTATTCACTGACTATCTTAGGTTGCTCTGGAATTTGCAATTCTTGGCTTCAGCCTCTAAGTACTGGGATTATTGGTGTGTACCACTACCCTCTGAATTTACAAATTCTTTTGAGTTATATATTGGAAATTCCATTTTTGAAAACAACTTTTATATATATATATATATATATATATATATATATATATATATATATGCTCATTAGGATTAGGAGATGAGTTTACAATGTTTTCTTTGAACTTAATTGTTTAATGTCACTTAGATTTTAAATTTCTGTCTTTGCCTTAAATGTGAAAATAATTTCTTATTTTTTATTATTCTTGATTTTGTCTCTCATTCTTGTGATGACATAGAACACAATAATGTAGGGTGTCTTAGACTGTCTGGGAAGTCATAACAATATTCCCCTCTTCAGGGTTCCACATGAGAGGTTTCCATCTAATGGATTACTGTAACCGAATTAACACAGAGTCTCAGCAAGGAACATCTTTCCTTGACTTTTTTTGAGAAATAAATAATTTAATTACTGCTCCTTTAATTTTTTATTATAAAATTCACCTTGATGACTATTAAAGGCCTCTAAACAAATGATTTACTTAGGTTGGTAAATGTAAGTGATGTGTGTGTTTGTGTGTGTGTGTTTTTGTGTGTGTGTGTGTGTGTGTGTGTGTGTGTGCATAGCTGGAAATTCACCTCAGAGTCTACTACCTGCTAAACAAGAACTCTATTACTGATTGCATTACCCTTCTGAAACTTTATATTATGGTATTACAGATGAAGAAATGGGCACAAAGAAATCAATTGAATGAAGTGTACTAGTGTTTAAGGCATCTCGGTTACACTAAAATTAATGTTATTTCAATTTTAAATTCACCATAAAACTTTTAACTTTTTAAATATTTAGGCAAGTTTATAACTCATGTTTTAAAATTTATGTACATGAGAGTAATATTACACTGATATATATCATATATCATATATACAAACACACACATACACACACACAACACACACACACACAGATATATATATATATATGTTTAATTACAAGCCATTTAAAACATAATCTAACCACAGACTGAACAGTCCTGCTGAATTGAATCCTAATGTTCCCAGTATTATGACTGAAATATCACTAAGACACTTTTCAAATTTAAGCCTGATATTCAATTATGAAAAATCTAAACCTCAGAAATCTACTATTAGGTTTGTTTTTCTTTCTAGTTCAGATGGAGAAACGGTTGTTTGACACACAATTCAATGTGACCCCTGTAACTTTTTACAAGACATAGATTAATGAGATTTAGTTCCAGTGACTCTGGGAATAAGTGGCTGCTAACCTAGAGACCCAGAACTTATCCATTCATATTTAAAGATTTTCCCAACTTGTAGACACAAAAGAATTAGCCCAAGCATCCCAGAAGTTCTTTAGCTGGATGGGTGATTAAATTGTCTGTTTGGCATGTTCAGTGTCTATGGTAGATATTTTCATACTGTTCCTGTGGGAAATTTGAATGAAATACAAACATGTATAACTCATTGTATTTTTAAGTTGTAAAACATATGATATTTTTGGCAGTACTAAGGATTGAATCCAGGGTTTCACACATGCCTAGACAAATATCTTACCACTGTGGTACATCTCTAGCCCTTAGATAATTCCAAATGAGTACTATCTATTACTGAATAGTAGTTCTTTAACAAAACAAAGCTGCAAATACTCTTGTGGATGTTTTCTTTTGAGGTAAGTAGGGCTTCATTTGATTCTTGAGGAAGCACAACTAAAACTTTGCAATTTCTATTTCCTAGTTTAAATAAAAGGTCACTTTCCTTTCATCTAGAGGTTTCTATGTGAGTCACTCTGAAAGATGATAGCAGTTCACTGTTAAAAAAGTAAATAAACAACTCCTAGCTTCTACATAACTGGGACACACACACACACACACACACACACACACACACACCAGAGAGACAGAGATAACTAATTGAGTACATGATTTATGAAAGAATGTAAAATATTTGACCAAATGTTAACATTTTTCCTTCAAGACAATATTTATGTAGTCATGAATACAAGGAAATCATTAATGAGAACATCTCAGGAACCTGCACACACAGAAACTTCTCAAGATAAGAGCCACAGATGTCAGTACAATTTATAAAAATAGAAAATTATTATTATTGGCAACAATTGGTAAGTCAATAAAAAGAAATATTGTTTTAGCATAGAGTTTCAGCAGTTTTCAGATACAAAGGACTACATAATCTGCGTGGCTTGCATGTTCATCAGTAAATAAAATCTTAACATGCAAGAAATCTAGACCTTCATTTTTTGAAATCAGAAAATTTTAAGTTATAGTCAAACAATTACCCAACAGATATTTTAGACTGATTATCTCTAATAGTTTTATCTTCTGATTTTCATTTTTTTATTTTTCAAAATTATATGCAATTTAGTTTTGAAAAATAGAATGATTAAATACATGACACTAGGTGTCAAAAACTTCCAGATAGGTCACATGAAGGGAAGTAGTAAATGGGGGTTTTTACTTGTTGACTGAGATTTTGTTGGTGATACTAAATGATGTACCTCTCTACGAAAAAAATGTGTGTCTGCTTGTGACTCCTCTGAGAGGATGAATCTTACCTCTTGGGTATTTTCCTAACCTGACACATCAAGTCTCTTCAGAGCTAGGCACATCTCTCCTTTGAGGTCAGATGAGTTAGCCCAGTTAGGGGAATGGGATTTACAGCAGACAACAGCTTTAGGAACAGCCCCTGCTCCAGTTGTTGGGGAACCCACATAAAGACCAAGCTTCACATCTGCTACATATGTGCGGGGGTGCTAGGTCCAGCCGATGTATACTCTTTGGTTGGTTATTTAGACTCTGAGGGCCGTCAAGGGTCCAGGTTAGTTAACTCTGTTGGTCTTCCGTTGGAGTTCTATGGGGGTTACTTTGGCTGAGACTCCTAGCAGTGGGGGTATGGAAACAGAATTCCTGTGGCATCTTTGGGAGTGAATTTAACTGAGACTCCTAGCAATGGGGATATGGAAGACCCATTCCTTTGATAATCACCAAATCTCTGACACTATTAATGATACTCTTTTATGCTTACAGATCGGAGTCTAACATGACTCTCTTCTGAGAGTCTGCAACTAGCAGCTGACTCAGACAGATGCATAAACCCACAGCCAAAGACTGGATGGAGCTCAGGGACTCTTATAGAAGAGTTAGGGGAAGGACTGAAGGCCCTGGTGGGGATAGGAAAATATATTCTCAACTGAATGTGAATGAACCTTGAGGCATAGTTTGCATGAATATTCCTTATAAGACAACATAGAGAATGATGTAACAAAATAAAGGCTATATAATAAGAGATTTTAGTCAGTAGCACAATATACAATTTATATTTAAAACAAAACATTTCAGCAGCCAATAATGAAACAAGATAAAAACAACAGTTTACATTAAAATATATCTTATTGCCTCATCAAGTATCAGTGACACATTTCCAGTCACCACACTCAAATTTCCTATTTGATAGTCATAAAGTTACATTAAGATCAGACATCCTGAAACATGTAAACAATTGCGTAGAATAAAGAATGTGGTGCCTTTGAAGAAAAAAAGGAAGTGAAATAATTCCTTAAGTTAAACAAACAAACAAACAAAAAACAAAAAAAACAAACCCAAAGGCATTAGCTTTCACCGTGCAAGGGGGCATCTTATGGACATCCTGAGAAATGAGGAAGAATTTTGTGTAGAACAGAGAGCTTTGTATGTTTTTATAAAGAACTGTTTTGTACAATTATCACTGTTTTATTCTTGTTAGACCTTACTCTGAACTTGGAGACAAAGGTTGAAGACTCAAGTAACAGCACACCTCTTTGTCTGATTATCATTTGAGATGTACTAGAAAATAAGCTGAAAGGCTCACAGGACTCCCTGTGGATTGGCCATAGTTACTATTGTATTTCAAATTAGCAGTGAACAATATCCTGTCTTAAATATTGTACCATGAATTTTCATTTGCTAAATCCATTATTACTTTCTTAGTCACTACAACTTCTAATTACTAGCGTATTGATGTGACAAAGAAATCTAAGGAGAATTATTTCATTTATTTGTGGAAAATGATTTTTTCCTTAATATTGTTACTGAAAATTAAATGTGAACTAAATGTAAGAAGTAACACCTAATCAATACTTCCATTAGGACACTTTGAAGATACAACTATGCTTGCCAATCACTGAAAATATCTCTAGAAATTCCTTGTTTTGCTTAATAAAGGATATTTTATCTTTAAAACATTAAAACCAGATGTCACAGCATTATTACACTGGTGATGTATGCAATAGAAATTACACACTAATTAATTTAGTGCAGTGTAAATGTACTGATTATTTATTATGGCTGACAATTGAAATATGAAAACATTCAATTATTATCAGTGGTAATTATATTTATTGATTTCATATTATACACACATTAAAACAATTATGAAGAAAAATTTAATCATGAAGAAAAGTAGATCTTTTTTGTTGTTGTTGATACATGAACATTTGAATTTCCAGTTTTCCTTTAAAAACAAACAAAATGTTTGACCGATAAGCATTGATCCAAACTAGAATATATTTTCAATTTTTATATGAAGCTGATTTGGAGTCCCGTTTAAAAGACTGACTAAGAAACATGAGCTTCTGAGTAAAATTGTATTAGTTCATGCTTTTGAGACAGGATCGGCCCAAGCCTCCTGAGTGCTGGCCATCCGAGTGTGCACTGATGAACCTTGAAACGTTTTATTCATTTAAATATGCTTCTGAATTTAAATACGTCCCTGGAGTAGTAAGTATTCCACATCATCCAAAATGAATGTACACATTGTGAAGCATCGCATCAAATGTCTTCTATGGAGTGTGAATGTAACAAATATTCGCTGCTGAAAATCTCAACTCCCATCCAGATAGGAAAAGATAATATTCTAATGATGGGAATGTATTAGGCTACGTTTTTTTGCAAAGGTTTTTATTTTATTTTATTTTATTTTATTTATTTTTGCCTATATCACTCAGTACAGAGGATTTAAGGCATACTAATAAATCTGCAACAAAAATTTTGTAAGATGAGATAGAGATTGAAATATAGTGAGAGGGATAGAACTTTAGAAAGAGGATCGTAGACAGAGGAACAGCATATGAAAAGGCTCAGGGGAGTAATGAAAAGAAAATATGATAATTCACTGAACCTGATGGAGGTACGCACTGGAATCAGTCAAATATCTGGAAGAAGTTTGTTTTTAAAGGAAACAAATTCTATTCTTTAGCAAAATATATAATCAATCCTTCAAACTTCTAAAAGGCCTAGAATAGTGATCAAATTGTTGCATATAAGTGATTTTTAAAAATCAAATCATTCAGCTGGGCGTGGTGGCGCATGCCTTTAATCCCAGCACTCGGGAGGCAGAG
>NC_034613.1:98000521-98039118 GCF_900095145.1 Mus pahari
AAAAAAAAAAAAAAAAAAAAAAAAAAAAAAAAAAAAAAAAAAAAAAATCAAATCATTCTGTTTAATGTAGGTTGTTACATGTAGCTATGAGTTAGTTCCTTTTTTACAATATAAGAAGCTATTTCTTCTATGTTGATGGCTTCAATTAAACTGGGTATGACGCTACTATCAAATTGTGTTTAACATAACAGGAAAAGCCACAGTTTTCTTTTTAGTTCTGGAAGGTGATTTTTTTCCACACTTTATTTTAGTAACAAACAGTGGATTGTCTCTAGATATAAAAAAGATAGAACTCTGCATTCTACTTGGAAAAATGTAAGAGGAGAATTATACTTCAACTTTCTTTCACTTATTTGTGTGTATCTAAGTCTCATATAACTGTAAAATACAAGAATCAAGTGCGATTATTTTAGTAATTTTTTTCTTTGTTCCTATATGCTTTACAATGTATCAATAACCTGGTATAAACCACCATCTACAGAAACATACCTACACACAGAAAATACATACACTTCAGGTTCTTATGGAGGATACTGAGTGGAGTACTAGTGAACTGGGGCAGTGAAAGCTTTTGTGTATCCGGAACCTATACACTGTTTACTCTGCTGTATTTATGAAATCAACATTATTCTAAGGCGCAGAGATTATGCTCTAAGGCTTCCTACATAGTCACAAATGTGAACAGATGGGTTAAGGATGTAGCACAGGAATAGAGTGCTTACTTATATAAAATGCTGGGTGTAAGTGCTAGTATTGAAAAACAAAATTAAGAAGTTAAAGCCTAAATCCGTAAGAGTAGGCTTAGTAAGCAACCAAGTAGTCAAGCACAGGATCTATGGAGGGTTCCGTTTTAATGGAATATTTTCCTGGGGAGTTATTTTTCAAACTTATTCGTTATTAAGTAAAATTCAAGCAGCAACTATACTTTATTTTGTGTGTATGAGTAGTGATTTCCACTGTCATCTGATAGCCTTTGAAATTATGGGCATGGAGTTATAAGAGGCAAGAAGTGAAATACATGGATTCTTCACTGGTGAGACCAAAGTTCTCCAGCATTTTTAATAGAAATCAGTTTTCACAATGGAGGAGCTAGAGAAAGTACCCAAGGTGTTGTAGGGGGCTGCAACCCTGTAAGTGCAACAACAATATGAACTAATCAGTACCCCCTGAGCTCGTGTCTCTAGCTGCATATGTAGCAGAAGATGGCCTAATCAGCCATCATTGGGAAGAGAGGCCCCTTGGTCTTGTAAACTTTATATGACCCAGCACAGGGGAAGGCCAGGGCCAAGTAGTGGGAGTGGGTGGGTAGGGGAGCAGGGGTGGGGGTGGGGTATAGGGAACTTTCGGGATAGCATTTGAAATGTAAATAAAGAAAATAATAATAATAATAATAAAATAATAATAATAATAATAATAATAATAATAATAATAATAATAATAATAATAAATCAGTTTTGAGTAACTCACAGTGCTAGATATCCAGAGTTAGAAAGACTGAATTCATGCACATACCTACAAAGCTATTAAAGACTTTGGGTGTGTAGCTTCTAATTGTCAGAGCATATGCTGTACAACCTCCTCTCTTTAAACTATGTTTTTAGAGAATTCTAAGTGTATTGTAAAAAGAAGCTTTTGGTCTATTACCAATTTTCCTGGCCAGACAGAATTTGTCAGCCATCACTAAGTTTACTCTCTTCCAATTATACTGTTTGAATTTTCTTAGGGACGCCTCTGAGCAAGACACAATTGTGTTAGATTACAGATCAGAAAACTGAGGTACAAAATAGCTAAGTATTTTTGCTTAAGATCACTCATGTAGTAAATTGGAGAAACAGGCTTTGGATCTCTGAAGTCTGGTTGCAGATTTGACTTTTGGAAGCAATCTGCTAGACTGCATTCTCAGACAGAAATAGCTAAATTTGACCTTAAGGAATCTTGTAGTAGTGAAGAGATTACTGTGCTCAATGAAGAAGCCAGTGAACTATAAAGAAACAAAATGTACAAGTACTGCTCATGCCACAATTGAGATAGCTTGTGTTTGTGTTTATTTTCATAGTGTTCCTCTTCACTGGTGAAGGAAAGACAAGCTTTTGAATTTGTGAAAGGTAAATAAAATAACCAATAAAAAGTTTCTAACATGCACACACAGAGAAGTTGCAGTAATTTGAAATGTGTGTATACAGTTTGGTACTATCAGAACTTAAGGGTTAAAAAATGTAAACATTTAAAGTTGTTGTGTTAACATTTCAAAAAAATCTTAAACCTGCAATTTATGTTTTGTGCCACATTATATACAATGAGTTCATAATGGCTTAAAATTAAAGAATAAAATATAGAATGCAAATTCAGAATACTTCTCTAATGCCTTAGCACTTCATTTAATAACACGCTTTTCTATCTTATTTAATACATTTGGACTTAAATGTATTTTAGAAGTTTAGTACAGAACACTTTTTTTTTGAGATGAGGAAGTATATTGGAATGGTTAGGAATGATGTCTTAAGATAGCTCTGTAATTTGACTATAGGTCGTCTAACTTAAAATTGAGTGATCATGACAAAATAATCACAGTTCATCTGAAAATAATAGTATCAAGTCCATAATGATGCCATGAAGATACAAAAAGAGGTTTCATATAAAGTTCTTAGCACATGCACAAAGATGCAATTTTTAAGTAAAAGCTAAGAAAACAACTTCATTACATTTTTTTTTTTAAAAAATCACCCAGCTTTCTGGTTAGATCAGGTAGGAGACAGAGCTCCCAGAACTATTTGCATGAAATTAAACAAAAATGCTGCAGTTATTCTCTTCCAATGAGTCTCCATAGAGGTGTGAACTTATCTTTCTTGTTTCCCTTTGCAGAAGAAAAGCAACAGAAATGAAATACTATAAGTCCTCTGATCTGCTGGGTATCCCTGCCTTCATTCCTCTGTTTACCCAATCAGATAAACATACCTTTTCTCACCCAGTTATAAAGAAGATAGATAATCTTTTTCTCTTTTCTCAAATCTGAGCTGGGATTTTACAAAAGGTAAATATAAATTTCTACTTTTGCCTTGTGCATTTTAATATCTCTCAGCAGTGATTTTAAATACTTATTCCATTGACATCACAGGGACAAACTTCCCGAGTTAATATACTCTAACATAAAACATGAAAATACATATATTTAATAAATTCCAACAGATTTAAATACCTTTTATTAAAAATGTATCACATAATTAAACTAAGTGTTTTTCTTTGGGGAAAGTAAGAAAGTATAATTTTATAACATACTCATTGCAGAGTTATAACAAATAAATTCCACAAGACTCAGGCAAAACCAGCAATGCAACCTGGCAATCTTCTTTTATTCATGGTGATAGGGTGTAACATTCCTGTAAACTTTTGAAACATATGTGGCCCAATATAATACTACATTATAAGGTTGCTTATACATGCATGCATTAGTTTATAAATTAAACTCAGTAACAGATGAATAACTACAATAGTAAAACAGAACAATTTAGAACAATGTATCATACTAAAATCCATGTTAGTGTGGTCTGTCTTGTATTTCTCAAACTTAAATAATTGGACTATTCATCTTTACTACATTAGCTGACATCTTTTCTCTTTATTAAAAAAATTTCACCTTTCCTCTTAAGGGTCTTATCTTTGGCATATTCAATTTGCCAATATTATTGTGTTTGTACCTTGGGACTATTGTTAAGGAAAATCAGGGTTATTTGAACACAAGCATTGCAATATTTTGGCAGTCAATATGAGAGCCAAGATGGCTGTTAAGTGAGTAATGGCTTACTAGACTAGCATACAGCCTAGTTGCACTAAACAACAGGTGATTCAAGTCCTATGTGGGATCACATCGGATCCAGCAGAATGGCAGGAGATTTCATTATCTTACTGAGAACAACAAGCAATTTAATACTCAATTACATGTTTCTGAAATTTTCCATTAATACTTTTGGATTCCAATTGACTGTGGGTAGCTGAGACTGCAAGAAGTGAAACCAGAGGGGAGGAGGAGTGTTATATAAATATATCATGCTTAAAATAACCATTTTGAGAAAATTAATGTTTAGG
The DNA here is from genome assembly GCF_900095145.1 of Mus pahari. Classification (NCBI taxonomy): domain Eukaryota; kingdom Metazoa; phylum Chordata; class Mammalia; order Rodentia; family Muridae; genus Mus; species Mus pahari. The sequence goes on from NC_034613.1 coordinate 98,004,605, forward strand.
TAAAAAAATTGAAGTAATTCTTTAATAATCTGAAAGAGTAGTTATTACCAAGAGATCCTGAAAATGTTGGTTGTTAAAATAATCATCCTCTTAATCATGAAAATTAAATCTTCATATATGATAAACACATTGATTCCGCTTTAGAATTCGTAATAACAATCATTCATATAGCTTACCAGATCATATAAAAATAGCAGACTTGGTTCCAGACCACCACATAAAGCAAATCTTGTGATTAAAAGAGTCATAGAAATATTTTTCATTTCCCAATACATGTAAAGTTATTTTTATGCTATAATGCACAATCAAGTGTGTAGTATTATATTTTTTAAAAAGTAATACATAAGGTAAACATGTGTTGCTAGGAAAACAAAATTTACTTGATGTAAGGTTCTCACAAAGCTTTAGTTTCTGAAAATCACATGATAAAGCAAATTCACTAAATGAGATGCCATTGTATAATATTAATCTATTTATTTATTGAAGAAACATGAATTAAAAGCAACTATAGGCCAGGTAACAGTAGTTGGCCCTTGAAGTATCATATAGATCAATATAAAAATGATCCCTAATCTGGTTTAACCTGATTCTAAGTCATGACCTAAGACAGCAAGTTACAATTCCACATGCTTTCAGAGAGTCACAAAGTACCATGAAAGTTCAGAGAAAGAGAGTGCGGGGACATCCTATTTCTGACTGGGAATAAAAGGTATGAGATTGTATTTTATGGCAGTGCATTGGAATTTAGTTTTAAAGTATGGATAGGTTTGGAATAAATAGAAATGGGGAAGTGTGCAATAATGTACTCAACATAGAAAGATGATGGCTCCAACATTAACACCATGTTGGAAACATTGTAAGAAGCTTTATAATTGTGACATGTGATACCAATCTGTGTTCAAGCCACATGTCACTGACTACTTGAGGAAATGACAGATTAAACAAGTACCATAATTCTAAAGAAATGGACATTTATCTGATATTCAAATGGAGCAATACTGAAGATTTTTAATAAGATTACAGCAACATTTCATTAACAAATAGTGTGGTCTGGCATGGAGGCCTGTCTCTGTAATCCTAGTATTTGGGAGGCTGAGGTAGGAGGAATAGAAGCTGAAATCACCTGAAAAATGTTGGTAAATCTTGTCTGAAAAGAATATGACATCGAAAAGTAAAGAATGTAGATAAAAAGAAAAATAAATTTATCTCGTATCCTATGCAAAACTGGAAAAGGAAGCACTGAAAGTATCAAAATTGAGAGGCAATTATTATAATAATACAAAACACTATGGATTAGCAAAATTGTTGACATTGAAAATAGAAAGGTGTGGAAGAGAAAAATGCTGAGTATGACTTCACAGTGACTGATGAAGGAATGTATAATAGGCAGAGATAAATCACAGGATTCTCTCCAGAAACTATGAAAGTTAGGTGCATCGAGAAAGCTTTTTGATTGAACCAATATGGCTGTGGATATGGCTCACTGGGTTAGAGCACTTGTGCGCGTGCGCACATAAACACACACACACACACACACACACACACACACACACACAAACACAAACACACATACATTCACACATACCCGTACACATGTGCACCAATACACATTAAACCCATATGCATATGTTATACAACAGAAAGCTAAATGAAGTTAGACATGGTGACATACACCTGTAGCCTTACTAATGAAGGCAATGCAAGGAAATCACTAATTTGAAGCAAAACTAATTAGAAAGATTGTTAGACAGACAGGTAGAAAAACAAAGATCAGATTCACAAGGACTAGAGTAATTAATTCAGTTTTGGGTATTTTAAATTTGAGGATACCATAGGGTATTCTACTGGAGACATATTTTTTTCATATTAAAAAAGATTTTTTTTTTAAATTATGTGCATCTCTGGGTGAATATGCGCACATAAGTGCAGATACCTACAGCTGCCATGAGAGGGCATCAGATCCATAGTAGCTGAAGTTGCGGGTTTTCATTAATTCCATTATATTAGAGGACTGCTCTATTAGAAGAGCAGTTCTTCAGCCTTGGAGACATTCTATATTAGAGGAGACTTCTTTTTTTTAAAGATAAAAATAAGAATTGGAGAAGCCCCTTCTGTTGGTGGTGTTGAAGCTAAGAAAACTGATATAATTATGATCAGTAATTATAATGTGCACATCAAGAGCTTTATATCTTCAGTGTCAAGAACAAGGACATGGAAGTGGAAAAGGTACATAGAAGAGAAATATTTGGTTGTTGCAAAGTCACAAAGCCAAGAGATAGGAATGATCACTATTTAAAGAGAGTAAAGATGGATATATGGGATGGTTTGGAGGGAGGATAGGGAAGGGGGAAATAATGTAATTATATTATAATCTCAGAAAATAAAAGTATTAAAAATTAAAAATATAGTACAGACAGATCCAGAATATTAAAGGATTAAGATTTAGGAAAACAAATTTGGATTGTTATTTAACAACACAATGATCATGTTTGGTATAGTAATTTCAACTGTGTGTTATGAAGAATTAAATTGCTAAAGGTTAAGGTCAAAAGTGTAGTAAAGTAAAAAATGATTGTAAGAAGCTAAGATTTTCTAAAAGTTTGAAAAATCAGCAGCAGATCTCAATAGTGTGCCTTCCTCAGAATCATCTACAGGTTTTGTTAAATCTCAAATTTCTGGGCTCCATCTCTTAGAGATTATGCTTTGTAGGTGTTGGCTATGGGAAAACAGTTTATATTTCTGTAAAGTTCCCAGAGGATGTCAATGCTGGGAGTCTGGGGACAGTACTCTGAGAATTATTAGTGAGTGTTTGGAGACTGTTTTTGTTTGTTTTCATTCAAAGCTTTGTGGTTTATTTTAATAATAAAATAAATAAGAGTAAGCAGAGAGGTATACACTACAAACTCAAAAGAGAGGGGACTAGGGAATAAAAGCGACTCATGGCCTGAGGGACGCAAAGGGGTCAAAAATGTCAAGGAAGGCAGTGGAAGAAGTTCTATATTTTCTGAAGGACCCTGGGAATATAAGATCAGAGACATTAAGGAGAAAATCTGTTTCAGAATAAAGAAGGGAGGTTTGAAAGACTCTATTACTTTGTGGTAAAATTATACAGAAATGGAAGGCAGCAGCTGATGTGAGTGTAGGGGACTGACTGTGCCTTCTAAATATTGGAGCAGACACTTCAGTGAATTCTACAGGGAGTCATCAAAATGAATTAAATCATGTCTAGTACTGGTAGGAATCCAGATGAAGTTCAGCGAGTTCAGTGGCTCCAACCTGAACAATCAAACACCTACAGTTTTAAAAGTAAACATATATTGTGAGCTGTCAATGGAATTTAAATTTAAAGAAGACATATATCTTCTCCTAGACAGTGTAATATATATTAAAAGTATGGAATTAGACATGTATTTTATGAATACTTTAAAAGCTTACTTTTTTATTTCAATTAGAAAACAATCATTTTTCCTTTAAGCCTCTAATTTTTAGCTGTTAACTCTTTTCTTTCTTTCTTTTCTTTCTTTCTTTCTTTCTTTCCTTTCTTTCTTTCTTTCTTTTCTTTCTTTCTTTCTTTCTTTCTTTCTTTCTTTCTTTCTTTCTTTCTTTCTTTCTTTCTTTCTTTCTTTCTAATTTTATGTATTCACCATTTCTCTCTTCAGAAACACCAGAAGAGGGCATCAGACTCCATTACAGATGGTTATGAGCTACCATGTGGTTGCTAGGAATTGAATACAGGACCTCTGGAAGAGCAGTCAGTGCTCTTAACCACTGAGCCATGTCTCCAGTCTTGTTAATTCTTTCAGCTGACAAATTCTTTTCTTGTCCTAAAAGGTCATATTTTCCATTTTTACATTCTTTAGAATTCGTCTTCAATGGAAAAAAGGCACATTGTATATAATCACTATGTAGCCAGTTTTCTGGGAATAGATTAACCATGTCTGTGTTTGTGGGTGTATGTGTGTGTGAGATTACACTTACAGGGTTTCTCTGTGGGTTTCAAATAATTCCATTACCTTAGGATGTTCTTAAATGTTTCTTCTAAAAAACATTCCCTTCAAATATTTTTGATAATTTTGCAGTTCTAGTCAAGCTTGCATATGTGTGTGTGTGTGTGTGTGTGTGGGTGGGTGGGTGTGGGTGTATGTGTTTGTGTGGTGTATGTGTGTATGCATATACAATGTGTGTGTATGTATGTATGTATGTATGTATGTATGTATAAAATCATTGTATAGGACATAGGGCTTCATGCTCCAGTTGACAGCCCTATATCCATGGATATATATGGTGGTAATAGTAACTGGAAGTAATGGGTTAAAAAAGAGCATATGAAGTTGGCAGGAGGATGTGGTAGTGGTGGTCTGGGAAGACTTGGATGGAAAGCTAGATGGTAGATGACCAAAATACATTGTACATGTGTCTCAAATTCTCAAAGGATAAATAAAAATGTATTAAAAATATAGATGACTTACAAGATGGCTCAGCAGGTAAAGCACTTGTGCCTGAGGACTTGAGCTGGATTGCTAGGACTCACAGGGTAGAAGGGAAGAACTGACTCTGAAAGCATGCGTGCATGAGCGCGCACACAAACACACACACACACACACACACACACACACACACACTAAAGAAATAACATGTAATACATTAGGAAAATTGGGGCTGAAGAAATGGATTGACAGTTAAGAGAACTTTCAAAGGTCCCAAGTTTGATTTCCAGAATCCTCATGGCTGCTTACAACTGTCTGTAGGTCTTGTTTGTGTGGAATCTAATGCTCCATTCTGGCTTCCATGAGTGTGGACATGTTGTACATACATGCAGACAAACACACAAAATAAATCAATAAACCTTAAAAAAAGAATTTCTATTCATTAAGGTATCTTTCTATAGGCTATGGCAAAAAAGTGGAACATTTGCCTATGTTTATAAATGAGCACCCCCCTTCTAATTGAATGTGAATTAGGATAAAATGTAAATTTCTAATTAAGGTCAGGAAGTTCTGTTTCAAGACTCAAATTATTGAACCATTCTATTAGAACTGGTGCCATCTACAACTTTTTTTTATAAGGTATGCTATCTTCTTACATCAATTTTATTCATATTTATTCCAGTGGCTAATTCATATCTCATGTTAATTCGCAAACCTGGATATTTCCCTATTGTTCATGTAGTGCATCTCATCTCCCAAAGGTGGTATTGAAATTAGTGTTCTAATAAGCCCATATAAAAGACACACATTCCAGATATTTTATTTAAAAGCCAAATGACTAGATTGGGCAGATCAAAGGTTATTCTAACTTATTCCTTGCTATGAAGTCCCTTGCTACCTGATGTTTCTCCTGGCCACTCAGATCTGGTCCACGGAACTGATGTTTCTCCTGGCCACTCAGATCTGGTCCATGGAAGTTTCCTCTCTGTCAGTCCTTTCTTACCCACCTGCAACCTCCACTTGAACATACAGTCCCACCTTACTCCCTCCACTGCCCAATATCAGGCTCTAGCCTTTTATTGACCAGTTAAATTGGGGAGAAGATTCACATGACATCACTTGAGTACTTGAGCTCGTCAGGGACAACACCATTTGGAGGAACCAGTTTTAGCTATAGAATACAAGCAGCATCAGACTGACCCAGTACAAAAGGGCACACTTTTTGCTACAGCCATTACAATTTTATACTCCTTCATAAAGTTCCAAAGTTACAGGGTGTTAACATGTAAAGTTTCCTCCAGTCTTGTAAAAAGCCAGGATTCTTTAGAAATATGTTTGTCTGATGGAAGATATTCAAATCAAAAAGGAATAAATGTCTGTATGTGGAATCTGATAATGTCAGTCTCAAACCATAGATAATAGTAATAGAAATAAATTCATCAAAGCATCAAGAAACCCACAGACACAGTATCTGAAGTCTTGATCTAGATATTTTAAAGTTACAAGTATCACTTAAAATTAATTCAAATGTTAATTTTCTACAGGTCCACAATGGAAAGGAATTCAAGTAATGAAACCAAAAGTATTTTCTATATTGATGGCTAATAAGAACTGTTAAACCTTCAATGATTACCAGTCAGTTTGAGGTTCTATCAGTTCTACGTGAATTTTAGCATTAATATTTGATAATTAAAACATTGCTACAAACTTGATAGATACTTTAAATACATAACATTTAATTCGTGTCTTTTCTAACACCAAAATGCATTTGTTTTCTAATATAAGAAATGATTACAGCTTTAGTGAATGTTCTACCTGTTTCATTTTATATCATATTTTAAAAATATAAAACATCCAAACAACTGAGCCTATTTGTGAGAGAGAAAAAAGCCATCAAGTTTAGACTGTTAAACTCTGTTCTTATAAACTCTATACTGTTTTGAGTCTTTTGGTAATGTTAGGGCAAGACTAAGGCTCTCGTGCACCTGCACACACATCCTTATAGTGTCTTATTGCTGAAAACCTCCAATTACTATAAAAGAAAGATTTTATAATGTAGCTGCAGCCATACGCAGGGAACTACTTGATTTTAGGATTATCAGTGGAGAGTTTTCTCAAATAAAACTTTGTAGAAAATGTATTCTTTTGGAAGTTTTTAATGCAACAACACCAGCAGTACATTTCAACACATTGTTTAATAGACATCCCATTCAAACACCTCTTGTACAGATTTTAGGTTTCTTTTTTATAAAGGAACATTTAGTAAATACTAAAAAGTATGGTGGTGCTGTTATATTGTCTTTGAAAACCATTGCATTCTCTGGGAACCTTTTCTTTCTCTTTCTATCTTCTTGGTGCCTTTATTTCTTCTCATTTTCTCCCAAGATTGTAGCAAGTAAGCAGAAACAATTTCGTGCCTTTAAAAATGATTTGTGATTGAATGTATTCCAATCTATTATGTTAGAGCTGCTTATTCCTGGATTCCAAAAGCCACTGTCATCGTGAGCTCTTCACATTTTGACCTCATTCAATTTGAAATAGAACACTATGAAGAGACTCAAAAGGAAATTTGTAATACTTGGTTAATGAAATGACAGAAGGAAAAAAAAGCAAGCTGTAGAAAGAGAGACAGATATATCTTACATTGGGCATTTTCAACTTAGGACTTGGGGGAAAAGAACACACTCACTTGCTCTGTTGGATAATGGTAAGCACAACGGGCACTAATAAAACTTAGCAAGCTTCTAAAAGTATTTATGCTCTGGAAGAATATTAGAGAAGTTATGTAGCTATGAGGGTGATAGCTTTTGTAAATAAATGAAGTCTGAATTTAATGCGCTGTATAACTACCAGCTCCTCTAGGAGAAGATGGTAAAGGAAATACCTTGCAGCTCATTAAAACCTTGACAAAGAATTTAAAACAACTTGGCTAAGGTGACTTAACTGTTACGTTGTATGGAAATGACAATGCTTTGCTTCAGGCAGGTACCCTACTCAGATATTTCCTTCACTGTGTATTCATGTACTATTTGTGGGAGGTTTGGTAGGTAGGGGAAGAAGAATCATGAGGAACCATTTCAGATATAAATAAAGCCTTTGGAATGCCTTGGCCATTCACTGGTTTTCGGAGACCACTGCGAGGGAGAAAAAAAAATCCAAGTTCAGAGTGTTAAACCCCATCCTTATAAACTACAAACCTTTTGGTAGTGTTAGGGCAAGGCTAAGTAAGGTATTGTGCACTTTCGTGTGCGTGTACACACACACACACACACACACACACGCAGGCACACACACAACCCTAGTCTGTTTCAGGAGAGTGGCGGAAGTGTTGTAAAACAATCCACCCATCTGCTACAGAGGCTCCCCACCGCGCTTCCTGAACCTCCTTGAGCAGTAACAGGGTCACAAAGAAGCAACTCTGATATGAATGCAGGAATTCTGGGGAGCGGTCCTGTGGACGCTGTAAGCCAGTGAGCTAAGTGGGTAAGAGAAAGGCCGAGTTGTTCACTTGTGAACTCACTGGACTCTTTCTCCAGGATGCTGGGCTAAGCCACCTTTTCTTTCCGCTGAGTTTGGGGGAAATGTGCAAGTTGAATTAGAGCTAAGTCACTTTCGTCCACCGAACTCGGTGCGAGATGCCTCGGGGTGTGTGGTGAATGAAACACACTTGTGAGTCCCGTTTGTGACCCCTCTCATCCTCCACTTCGGAGAAGACAGGCTGGAAGCATGGTCCCCCTCAGAGACCTGACAATTGGACTCTCTGCTCCGATCTCCAGGCAGTGAGCAAGGCTGCACATCATCCCCTTCTCCCTTCTCGCGCTCCACCTCCATTCACTGAAGTCCCACACCGCTTCAGGTAGGCAGAGGCTGGCTAGGGAGTCTCCACCCCTAGCTGGCGGCAGCCATTCTGCGAGCTCCGGCGCTGAGGGGGTGGGGCCCATTGGCTGGGGGGCGCTGCCAGTCTCGGGAGGGGGTGTGGTGGGGGTGGGCTCTTGGGCCGCCGCGGGTCGAGGCTGCTCAGTGTGTAGGGTGGTGGATGAGCTGGAGCCGGAGCCAGCGCGCTTCAGACTTAAGAACAGTTCAGAGAGTCAGAACGTGCCTGAAAGAGAGAGAGAGAGAGAGTCAGAGAGTGAGCGCAAGGGGACCTAAAGGAGTCAGGGAGAAAAAGCGAGGGCTCTAAGAGCTAGGCTCAAGACAGAGTGACCATGGCTGTCTCTGCACCTCCGGTGATCTCTGCAACTTCCAGCAGCGCCGGCGTCCCGGGGGGGTTATTCCGGGCTGAACCCCTGTATTCGTCTCCAGGAGAGCCCCCTCGTCTAACCCCTAACATGATCAACAGTTTCATGGCCAATAACCACAACGGTAGTGTCTTGGGTGGCGGGATTGGTGGTGGCAGCGGTGGCAGCAGCAACACCAACACAAACGAGTGCCGGATGGTCGACATGCACGGGGTGAAGGTAGCTTCATTCCTGATGGATGGCCAGGAACTGATCTGCCTGCCGCAAGTCTTTGACCTTTTCCTCAAGCACCTGGTGGGAGGGTTGCACACAGTGTACACTAAGCTGAAGAGACTGGACATATCTCCTGTGGTGTGCACTGTAGAGCAAGTTCGAATCCTCCGTGGGCTGGGGGCCATCCAGCCAGGGGTGAATCGTTGCAAGCTCATCACCAGGAAAGACTTCGAAACTTTGTTCACCGATTGCACCAACGCCAGGTGAGACACTCATTGCCTGCTTGCCTCTTTCTCGCCTTACCTCTTAGCCCTCTTCTGCATGTCTTAAATCAGCCTCATCCAACTTGGTCTGTAGAGTTGAGTTCTGCTTCTTTGCATTGTAATCGGAGGGGTTGAAAGAACTAGGAGGGATCATACATTAATTACCAGTCCTTTCTAGGCTGCTTTCAGTGGAAGGGGTTCAATTTGAAAAAGTCCCGCACAAACTTCAGTAGCAATCCTCCACTGAAACTTTACAGCCGTTTGCCTACATTTTGCATGGCTTTTTGGCTGCTTGAGGTAGTTATTTTCTTTATTTGCTTTTCTTTCCTGCTTTTTTTGTGGCCATACGGGTCGGATAGTTTTTCTTCTGAACACAGACACCAAGGGCTTTCCTGGAAATGGGGGCTGGCTGAGCTGTAACCTGGGCTCCTAAGCTGGCAACCAAGAAAACTGCATTTAGGGGGTGCAGGGGAACAGAAGTATAGTATCCATCCCAGAGGGTGATTCGATCCCCATCCTGTATGTTTGTTGTGAGAGTGTATGGGATGTGTGTGCTGTGATGGTGAAGGTGGTGTGTGTGTGTGTGTGTGTGTGTGTGTGTGTGTGTGTATGCTTGTACAAGTGCCTACAAGGACATATGCTAATGCCTGCTGCGCAAAGCTCCCTGGTGCACGGTAAAGTAGATGATGAGTCCTATTAAAACAAAACAAAACAAAAACAAAAACAAAAACAAAAAAAGAAAAAAGAAAAACAAAAAACAAAAAACGAATGAGGACAGATGCCACTTTCCTGGAATCCTAACCTCCTGGGTCACCTGCAGAGGTTAATGTGGGGCACGGAATGCTGGGTCTCAGGCCTGGCTGAGGCTTGGTGTAGAAGTTAGTAGGCTTTGTTGTTGTTATAGTTGGTTTTTTTTTTTTTTTATTTTTATAAAGAGTATAAGCCAGCTCTTCCACCTCAGACGAACCAGTTAGTTGGAAGGATCCCATTTCCCCCAAGAGAGGATTGTTTAAATAATAATAGCCACCTTTCCAAGTTATAAGTGTACCTCCTTGATATCACAGTCTAAAAGTGCATCAGAGACTCTGTTCATGTGCACTTAGAAGCAACTTGTGTTTGATGTTTTGAATAAAATTTTGGGAAAGGAAACCGTTGAGAATTGACATTCAAAAATACAAATTAGTCATCTTAGTGTTTGTTTCATCTCCAGTCTGGTAATATCTCTGGAAAGTAATCATTTACACAGGAGATTTTTGTACAAATCAGGAAATTACAATGAAAAACGGAGCAAAGAGCTTTGCTGTAAAGCAGCAGCATGGTTGATCATTTTATAAAGACCTTCTCCTGAGGTCTAGTCTCACAATACAACTTTAAATGATGGTGTTTCTGGGTCTGAGGAATGAAACTGCAACCACATTGTCATGTCTCTTGTAAAATCTAAATTGCTGTCTTTAGCGGAGATCTACTGATGATAACTAATAGGCAAACTGTTGCTTACTAGTGCAATAAGCAAAATATTGCTATAGAACTTACAAGAGTACCTTTTCTTGTTCCTTCTGAGCAACTTCTGTGTTCAAGCAACTAAACAGAACCAGTTCAGAGGGAAACTCCTACCGGATTCCCATGTAAAGCATAAAAACCTGGCTTATAAAGTGAACTTTCTTAAGGTAGATGACTGTAAAACACAAACGGTAAAAGCCTTTCTCAATGCAAGAGAAAATTATGGGTTTAAAAAAATAGAAATATTTTATAGAAAATAGAAAATTTTCACTTTGATTACAAAGAATAATACTAATACACGAACTCAGTGAGATACCAGAACTTGTAATGGAGGCCATGTGATTCATTTATCGATATCAGATACACTGATTTAAAAATAATTGCAGAAAGAATAAGCCATATTCATCTATTCTCTCTCTTTCTACCTCTCACTCTCTTTGTTTTTTTTCCTTCCCTTTTCTTCTTCATCATTCTCCTCCCCCAAATTGTTATTCCTAGTGTGAAAATTTATACAGGGACCCTTTCCCCCTTTTTTCAATAATTAATATTCTCATTCTTGAGAAATATTTATAAGTTTCACTCTTAGAATAAACAGATTATTATTTTATTATGACTTTGATGTTTAGTCTAGAAATAAGAACTTTTTAAAAAATTTGAATGAGACATGCCAAAGAGATAAATGATAAATTACTTAGTTATATTGAGACAGGTTGTTCTATACTATTTTGGAATTCTGTTATAATGTGTTTTAGGTTCCTGTTTTAACCTGATTAAGCTTTATTTATTCCTTATCATTTGTATAGCTAACATTTCTATTTGATTTTTTGTAAAATTGTGATAAAAAAGTATTAAGTATGGAAAATATATTTGTGATACAATAGGTTTACATTATATTACATTTTATAATATATGTTTTGAATAATTGTCTTGCAAGTTTTGAAATATATAATTATAAAAATTAAAAAACCTATTTTATGGTTAAAACACATAAAGAAGTGAGGAAAGCCACTAGACAGAAATGAACATAATACATATATAGTAATTTTTAAATAGGGAAAAGTACAATTACTTGAAAAATCTAATTTATGATAATATAGCATTAGTAAATTTTCTTGCTCTAAACACTGTCATAAATATGTTAATAAAATTGCAAAAATATGATTCTTACAAAAAATGCTTAATTACTCTAGGTAACATTGTTTATAAAATCTATGGTTTTAAATGCAATCTGAAGTTAGTGTTTAGGTCAACACTATTTCTGTCACTTTTTAATTCAGTAAAAAGAGAAGTGAGAGGTATACAAAAGCACTAGGTTCAGGATGAAAGCATAAAGTAGGTGAGACAAACGGTAAGAAAAGCAAAATGCAGTAAAGAGCAGAATTATGTCATAGGAGAGGAAGGTGGAGGGGAAGATCCTATAAACGTACCCAAGAAGATAGTGATGTTCTCAATGTAGACTTGCTTAAAGAGGATTGTTCATAAAGATTCATGACTTACCTCTTTGAGCTAAAGGTGGGGGAGGAGAAAAGTACAAGAAAAAGAGTGCACATTCAGTTGAGTGGAAACACATTTTGATGGATAAAATTTTATAAGATACTGTTAATGTACTATTTTTGTAATGGTACTACTATTGGCTATTATCTTTTTCTGATTTTCAAACATACTTTTCCTTCTTTGTCAAATGCATGGTGAAAAGTATGTGTCCTGACTAGAGTGTTTTTAATTTGTACTGTGTTCTGTTATCTCATATAAAATGGATTGTTTTCAAAATTTTTATTTTCACAAACTCTAATATATTGCTTGAGGTAGCTTTTTGATATAGTTTAGTGCAATTCACACTGAAGAAATGTGACACACACACACACACACACACACACACACACACATATATATATATATATATATATATATATATATATATATAAAATCATTTCCTTCATAGTACTGAGTCATGATAAGAACGATAAGAACTCTTAGTGTCATATGCTTTAATTACTGAAGCATTCAAAGTTATCTTCTCAGAAAAGAAGTTATGAAATAGTGTACACTTCAACTACTAGAGAGTAGTACAACAAAACTCCTGATCTATCGATTGTTCTATTAGGTAAGTTAATCTTTTATTATTGTAATAATGCTTTTACAAAGGGATGTGCAACATCTCTCTTCATGCTGTTTTACTTGAAACTGAATAGTGAAGATATTATTTTGATGATTATTAAGAAAACGTTGATTTTAAAGATCCAAATGGAAAATATCTTCTTTTAGATTTAAAAAACATTTTTTGTTTCATTACTTTCCAGGAAAACTTGGAAATTTTAATGCCAGAGAAAGACAAATTCAGATAGCGTATGTCTAAAGTCTTCATTCTGTGTACTGGATCTTCCTTACTAAATTGTCTCAAGTATACCAGCAGTCATACACTAAATGATAAATCATTCTTAGTAAATATGCAAATCAACCAATATATTTTAGTGATATCTCTTTTTAATCCACTTGCCTACATAAAAGTTACATTGTCAGGTTTCAGGATCAGCAATTTGTTTCATTTTGGAAGCATTTAATTACATGTTATTCAGTCTCAAGTATAGTCAAATAGATGATTGTAGAAATAAGAGTGTATGATTAAGACAACATTGTAATAATTATTTGGAGACATGATTTAACATTATTCAAATATAAGTATGCTTTTGCAATTCAAATTTACAATGTTCACTTATATTTTATTTGACAGTATATAAACGGAACATATAGGTGCTTTGATGTTGGAATAGTTATATTGACACTTATGATATTTAAATTATTCTTAAACATGAGAAAGATGTTTATTATAAGCACTCAATGAATTTGGCTTTGCACTCAAGCTTGATATATCTTTTAGAGTTCATTATCTGCATAGTAATATAGTTTACTTGAAACTGTTGCTTTGCATTTATAATAAAATTAAGCATCATCAAGTTTTTAAAGAGCTTGTATAACTTTAGTATACTGGTACTCTGTATTAAAGACACTTTCACAGATAATAAAAATGTTATAGAAATAAATCTGGACAATGAATACATATCTTTTATTTCATAGAGTGGTGATAAGGCAGTTATATTGTCTCCTAAAAGCAGCCAGATAACCAAAATTTCTCAGTGTTGTATTAGAAGAGTGGTGCTAATACAACAATTATAGCAATACAGTCATATATCAGCGTGCAAAACTTTGGTTACCTTCACTTTAACCATACACTTCTGCCTACATTTTTTGTTTAGCTAGAATCTCCAGTAACTGACTGCTCATGTTTACCTTAAATACCTTTCTTTATCTTGGGTGATGCTTATGATAGACTAGTACATATTTGGAGTTTTATCATGATATTATTCTCAGTATACACATGGTACATGATTGATAATAGATTATTAGAATGTTATTATCTTCTGACATTAATATTTTATATGCCTTTATGGAAGAAATTCTTAATACTTGAAGTAGAAGTTATCAAGTTTGAGTTATTTGGTTCTATTTCAAGTACTCTTATTTTATGTAGATGCTTAAAAACAAACCTTCTTGCAGATGAGTATAATTGTGAGAATCCCTAATCACAATACATTTCAGTTGGCAATATGCATCTCCATTTGCACTTTATCTTGTTTTCAAAGATACATATGATTTGGATTTATTCACTCTACCTATTTCAAATATCTTTAAAAACAACCCAGTTGATCTAAAACTGACTATATTGTGTTTATGGATAAAAGTAGTCCCCAAAGCAAAACAATTAGGTATTAATGATATTCTTGTTGCATATTCAAGAGGTCTCTAGTAGCATTTTTCCTTCCTTTTTTCTTTTTTTCATTTTACCAGCTCAACCTGCAAAACTCTTCACTGTCACTTCAGATCACACAATTCTACGAAGATAAAACAACATTTAAACACATTTGCTTTGGAAGGGAAATTGAACATTTGCACCCAATAAGCCTGATTGTGGAACTGAATGCAAATTGTGTTTTGATTTATCTCTTTTACACTTTTTTCCATTTGAATTGATCTTGCATTAATTTCACCAAGCGGCTCTGTGAGGCTGCAGATGTTGCCCCGTGTTTAATAAATCAATGAGACAGATCTGAATGAATCACTTCAGATGGATTCTCTGCTCGGTTTGATGTCTAGATGTTATTCTTAGCTTGTTATCATGACAGATGCATTAATGTTCCCATACACTGCCAGCAATGTCAAAGAGATTGAAGCTTTTAAAGTGGCGGCATCCCTTTTCCCATTTTCTGCTAGAACAACTACATTTATATTATTTTACTTAGAAATTAGAGTAAAACATCAAAGCAGTCATAAGATTTCTGTGAAAAGATTTTTAATTTTTATATTATATTTTAATAATTCTGAAATGGTGAAACCCAATATACTATAAAACCCAAATAAAGGGAAGATGCTTAATAATGCCAGTCTATTAATATTTAATCATGAAACAAAAAAGAATAATTAGCAATATATGATTGGAACACATTGAAAATGCCATTATAAATAGAATAGTACTGTATCCAAATTGATTATAGAAGGGTGTCAGTTTTTAAAGCCTTACTAATAAGCTTTTTGTTGGCTTAATGCAGCTGCAATATAGCTTTACCAAGGGATTTGGAACCTTTCAGCATTTAATATTTTTTTAAGTAGGAAGGAGAAAGTCTGTCTATTGTATATTAATCATGTCATTAGTTTGTAATACCAACAAATATTGGAAAAATTATTTCATCTTAACATATATAATTTATTTATATTCAAATTATGCGCAAACCATAAAATATTTTATAACCATAAGTGTTATTTCTATAACATAATTTTTAAACTAGAGAGGAACATATATGTTAACCTATAGGATCTTCATATAAATATAGTGAAATTACTTACCTTCATTAAGTAGTATACATCCCATACATTTACATTTTATGTCTTGCCTTCTTACCTTGGTTTTCAGAGAAAAGCAACAATGTCAATTGACATGAAATATGTATAGTCTAATATTTTAATAGCTAGAGTTTTAAGTTAATATTAAATATATGAAAATGAAAACAATCAAAGAAGATTCAATCTTTGATTTGTTAATTTTATTTTTTGAAGAACATATGTTTTCAGACATCAGCATTTATGGCTTGATGTAACTTGATGACATACCACTCCCCTAGCATGTGAAAGGGCCTATGTTCCATCAAAAGCATATAAAATGAATAGAGTTTTAGAAGTAGTGTGTCTTTATAGAAATTTACAGCATTCTTTAAGCACAATTCTATTGTTACTTAGATTAGGACATCAAGAAACACTCTTAAATGACAAGGTTCAGACTGTCAATATTTCAGAAAAAATTTATCTTCAGGTGGTCATTTCAGAATCTCAAGATATGGCTTATTATGTGTAGTCAAGTATGAACAGAAAGTTATGAATTTGACTGAATTCAGTATAGTTAACTAGGTTCTTATGATTTTGTTTAAAACCTGTGCAGGTTTTCACAGTGAGGTCTCATCTCTTTTGTAATGCTATATATATATATATATATATATATATATATATATATATATATTATAATAAGTAAAATTATTATAACAAGACTGAGAATATAAGATTCAATGCAAATTATTTCATATAAAATTGGATATGACATATTTACAAAGTAACTGAATTTATTACATACAATAAAAACGTAGATATATGCAAATATATGTATTTTTATGATATTGTCTTAGAAACCAATTTTAACATCAGTAATATTAATTATAAAACATCATAAACATAGTATTTTTTATATGTTAGGCATCAAATTGAAACTGAGTGAATACAATCATACACACATTTACTGTTTTTACATAATTACATCAATTTCTGCTCTTTACATAGCTGCTACATAATAGTTACATGAAGTGTGCAGTTGTTAGACTTAATCCTGAAATTTTAACTCTGGTGTTAAATCGTTTGTAATCATGCCATAAACCTTTCAGAAATACATATACAAAGATATCAAAACCTAATATGCTGAATTAGATTCTTTGACATGAATTATGTTCTGATATAAATTATGACTTCTTAGTGTTTACTTTTACTAAAAGCCCAGGGGAGATGTTCTAATGTTCTAAATAGGCAAGAATTAATAAGTGAAAGAAGACTAATGGCATAAAATTATTCTTAGTTATTTAGACTGGTACATCTGCATAATGCATGTGGTATATGACTTGGGATCTTTTTTTCGAACAGAAAATCTTTTCTAAAAGGACTTGATAAGAAGACAAGATTCCTTCATTCTTTCTAGAATGGAAATAGAAATACACTAAGAAACACAATTCATTATTTTTCTGAGCAATTTGAAGTTTCAATAAAATATTCAAACTCAAATTTACATGATATATCTTCCACAGTACGTAATTAAAAGAATATGTATTTTATCAGGTATAATTAATTTTGAAAAGTAAAAATTACTTTTATCTAGGAACTTTGAGGTTGAAATTATTTCTATCCATGCACTGTTTTGAGCCATTGTGTTTATTTAGTATATTGGTGAAAACTGCAGTGAAAACTTTTTAATTGCACTACAAGAAAAATATATAGCATTGTAAAGTTCAAAAAATAGCGACATACGGTGTTTTAATTGATGTATGACCTTTTTGTTTTTTCACACATTTGTTGCTTAGTATATAATGTACTGCGTATGCTAAGGTATTAAACATTCAATTGCAATTGTGTCCATTGATCTTATCAGGTTGCTGGCAACTGTTAGCTGATAACAGTATTTAGGCTACATTTAGTCTATGCTATTTATGTGATGGGTTAAAAAGAAAAAAAATAATATTGATCTGTCTTTGGATTAAAGTTTGAAACAGGCAACAGCCCGAATACAAAGGGCACTTTTTTTTTATGATTTCTCAGCTTGCCATTGATCTTCTAGTTTTATTGCATTCATTATTTATTAAAAGAATTTGCAAGCTAAACATAACGTTAAGCTAGTTTGCACACAGGGACCGCACTTAGGAAATTGAATGGAAATTGCATTAGAGATGAACATCTGTGCTATTTTTCCACTCATGTGTTTCTGGGTTTGTATAAAAGGTGTATTGGATTAACAGTTATAAGCATTATAACTTACAGCAATATGCTAGATTTTGAGCTTTCAGTTATTTTGGAAGAATTCTGTATCCCACATTTGTCTAAATAACATTGTATTGTCATAGCAAACTGTAGGTAAATTTAGGTTACTATAGCACTAGTGCATCATTTATATTCCCTTTTTGTGTGATCCTCTGTTGTACTAAAATATAAACATTAAAAGTACCCCACAATTATTGAATAAAACTGTATCATCATCTCTTCCTGGTCTTCAGTAGTACAGTAATAAATGCAGTTGTCATAACTCTTAGTTAAGAATCTTGAGTCAGTTCATTTTCTTTTTTTCTCTCCACTGGTAGTGTGGATTGACCTTACAGTCTCATACTTGTGAGGCAAGTGCTCTACCTCTGAGCTCTACCCTTATTGACAGAAACTGGAGTTTAATGCCATATTAGGTCATTCATAAGAAAGCTAAACTAACCACCCATAAGATGTTATTTTGCATGTATGCTATATCATGATCTATCCTAAAGTATATACATACATACACTGAATCTTTGTTCTGAATACCACTATCAATAATAAATATGGCTTGTATACAATTCCCCTGTACGTTCAGTGCCAAGAAGTTTAGTTCCACTTAGTTGTTATCCCCTGGAAGTTCTTTTGAGGACATATGTCAGACCTCAGGGACACTCACTTTTAAATTATTGCCTTTAACTTGAAGGCATTTGTAAAATTAATCCCTTACTTAAGTTTTGTGTTTTCAATAAATAAAAAAATGCTTCACCAATCACTTTGATCCATCATCACTGATCAAATTTATTATGGTGTATGTTCAGCACTTATTATGTACCATGTGATTTTAAGGCATATATAAGCAAGAGCCAGCTTTCTGGTAGATGTATTTTGAACTCATATCTTTATTTGAGGTATATCAGATGTAATCATATTATGTCTCATTGTATTTACTAATTTAATATTTGTGATAAGTGTTTTTCAATACCAGTTCTCAAATAGTCCCACATTTTCATAGACATATCTGAGTCATATGTATATGAGCAAACACTGGAATGCTTTGCACTCTTTAGAATTATATTAGAGTTATCAAGCTAAATAGTAGGAGTTACTAAACATGCAGTTATAGATAAAAATTTTGCTTTTATGTGAAGAATCTTCATTTTACTTGCATTAAGAATTTTAAACTGGTAAGATCTAGTTCAGACCTTTATTTTTGGCACATTGTCTTGTATAAGATTAGATTTCAAAAATTAAAATGAATAATAAATGGTTTTGGTATTTGTTAAAAAATTTACCTTTAAAGATAAGTAAATGGATGGCATGTTTATTCATTGTACATATGTATACACATTCATGGTAAAATGAAGTTTGACACTTTGTAAACAGCCTGTAATTTACTAAACTTTAAAATTTATTTTGTGGAAAAATTTATGAGTACTTTCTAGGTTTTGATTTGAGGAAGACATAAAAGAAGTTCATTCATAGAAAAGGTTTACTATATATTACCTTTTATGCATAGTTCACTAGGTTTTGGTCTTAGTATATAAGCCAATTACAGCATGAAGTTTGAGCACATAAGGTATCTATAACATATGATATTTTCTTACTAAGTTAATTTGCTTGTTTATTCCAGCAAATATTCAGTAAGTACTATTATGTACAAGGCTACTTATGAAATGGAAAGTTGTATACCTAAGTATCATGTATATTATTGTTTTTCTCATTTGCAGATAACCTAAGAAGAATGTTCTTATGACATAGTTAATTCTCAGCTAACCTGCAATGTAGGAAGGAATGGAAGATGATAAATATAACTTAGAAGTGGGAAAATGATAAAAAATAAAAATGATTTGCCTGAGTGTACTTTGCATATTTTACTATTAAATTTTATTTTTATGAAAATTGAATGATGGAGTGATAGTATAGAAACATGCAAAGGATGACTTAAATTTAAAATTATGTTATTTGTAGAAAATATCTATTTTGAACAAAGCATAAATATACATGCACCATATATATCCCAGCTAACAAAAGGGGACTAGTTCAAATTGGTTAGTGAACCACTAACAGTATATATTTTTTTTGAATTTACTCTTACCTTGTCTGTGGAAAGTTCTAGGCTTTTAAATGATATAGTACTCATCATAGACTGTTAGCATGCCATAAATTTGTCAAATTCAATGATACCCATTGTTAATTTTAGCATGTTGTCCTGAGCTTAGAAACTCTAAATGGCAATCTTCTGTATGTGAAACATTTGCGATTACTATGACTTAGCAGTCAAAACACAATAGATGAGTATACCTTGAAATCAGAGTTTTATTTTCACTCTATGGAAAGAATAATTAATTCTCAATTTATAGTTTAGGAAAGAAACAATATGATCACAATGTTGCTTATTTTAATGTTGTCAGGTATTTTAACATGAGCTTAAGTAGAATGTTGTGACCTATGAAGAATATAGTGACTATTTCAGAGCTTAATTTTTGTCAGTACCTTTGATCCTCATTCATTCTCATATTTTTAGTTATTTTGGAATGGTCTTTGTCACACTAGAGGACTCATGGGTTTTTGTTGTTTTAGGAGCATTCTCTTTTTCATGAGTTTGTATGTTTCTGTAATGGTAGAATGGATATTCCCCCAGAGACTATGGCTCTATGTCCTTCGCAGTTATTTTAAATCAAATGACTGCTTTGCTGTGTACTTAGTTTGGTATTTTTGTTTTATATTGTTCTTTGGATTTTTGTTTATTTCTAAGTGCAGTGTTAGTTTCTAAATATACATTTAACAAAATAAATTTCTCTGTTTAGGTCTCTTTTATGTTAGTGAGACAAATGTAAAAGTGTTTGACCTAAACAGATCCAAGAGCAAGAAGTAGAATTCAACATTTTTATTCCAATTAGCCTCATGTTGTCAAAGAAGGCTGGACTGTATTTGCCTCATGCTATTATTGTCATAGGTTTATTTGGACACAGGCAAAAGAATTGAGCTATTAATAAATAAGAGTATTGAGAACCTGATAGAACTATTCTTGTGAAAAAATAGTATAAAATAAGGTATAGACAGTATAGAATGCATTGATGGAGGCTTTTTCATAGTTTCTGAACGAATCTCTCATGCCTTTTGGATTATTCCCAGTGTCTTATGCATGCTGAGTAAATGCTTTAACACTGAACTTTATATTGATCCTGAATATCTTTTTAGGTTTGTCATTTTTTGTAGTGATGAGCTTAAAAACAGATTCATGTACTTCTATAGAAGTGTAGGCATAAAAATACCAACTGTGAATGAATCTAGAAATTCTAATGGCAAAGTATTCAAATATTATTATACCTGAAGCCAAATGGTGGTGAAGGAGTGAGAGTAGAACATTTGTATGACTGTTGTTATTAAAATCTACTAATCTAAGTGGATATTAGACCAGAAACTTAGAATATATAAGATACAATTTGCAAAACATATGAAACTCAAGAAGAAGGAAGACCAAAGTGTGGCTACTTCATCCTTCTTAGAATGGGGAACAAAATACCCATGGAAGGAGTTACAGAGACAAAGTGTGGAGCTGAGATAGAAGGAAGGACCATCCAGAGACTGCCCCACCTGGGGATCCATCCCATATACAACCACCAAATCCAAACACTGTTGCATATGCCAGAAAGATTTTGTTGACAGGACCCTGATATAGCTCTCTCTTGTGAGTCTATGCCAGTGCCTTGCAAATACAGAAGTGAATGCTCAGTCATCTATTAGATGGAACACAGGACCCCCAATGGAGGAGCTAGAGAAAGTGCCCAAGGAGCTGAATGGGTCTGAAAACCTATAAGAGGAACAACAATATGAACTAACCAGTAACCCCCCCCCCTCGAGCTGTGTCTCTAGTTGCATATGTAGCAGAGGATGGCCTAGTTGGCCATCAATGGGAGGAGAGTCCCTTGGTCTTATGAAGATCTTATGCCCCAGTACAGGGGAATGCCAGGGCCAGGAAGTGGAAGTGGGTGGGTTGGGGAACAGGGCTGGGGGAGGATATAGGGGACTTTAAGGATAGCATTTGAAATGTAAATGAAGAAAATATCTGTTAAAAATACTATTATTCTTGCAATGTATGGTAACTGTCTTACACTTTTAATTCTACTTTAGGGACAAAGAAGCAGGCAGATCTTTGTGAGTTTAAAACCAAAGTGGTCTGTATAAAGAATTCCAGACTAACCAGGTATACATAGTGAGACCTTGTCTCAAAGAAATAAACACCCAATACCAACAGATAACAACAAAAACAGCTTAACGTTCTTTAAAATGTCACTTTAATGAAATGCTGCAGTATTGATTTGTGTATCTTTGAGAAATTATCTTACTATCATTAGCTTGACTATAGACTCCTATAGAATATTTTTGAAACATTTTTAGTATAAAATTTCTGCAAAGGATTAAATTTTGTCTTTGAGGGTACGTGTGAAGTTTATATTTCATTCAATGGGGGAATGAGTTAATTTTAGGGAATAATTGGAACTACTGCACTAAAATTATTAAACATTAAAATTTGAATTAAAGAATGACAAAAATATCCAAGACACAATTCACAGACACATGAAGTTCAAGAAGAAGGAAGACCTTAGAAAGGGGAACAGAATCCCCATGGGAGAATTCAGTGACAATGTGTGGAGCAGAGAATGAAGGAATGACCATCCAGAGACTGCTCCACCTGGGGATCCATCCCATATACAACCACCAAACCCAGACACCATTAAGGATGCCAGCAAGTGCTTGCTGACAGAAGCCTGATATAGCTATCTCCTGAGAGGCTCTGCCAGTACCTGACAAATACAGAAGTGGATGCTCACAGCCATCCATTGGACTGAGCACAGGGTCCCCAATGAAGGAGCCAGAGAAAGTATCCAAGAGCTGAAGAAGTTTGCAGCCCCATAGGAGGAACAATAATATGAACTAACCGGTACCCCCAGAGCTCCCTGGGACTAAACCACTAACCAAAGAAAATACATGGTAGGACTCATGGCTCCAGCTGCATATGTAGCAAAGGATGGCCTAGTCAGTCATCAATGGGAGGAGAGGCCCTTGGTCCTGTGAAGACTCTATGCCCCAGTGTAGGGGAATGCCAGGACAGGGAAGTGGGTGTGGGTGGGTTGGTGAGCAGGGGGAGGGGAATGGAATAGGGGGTTTTTGGAAGGCAAAACAGGGAAGGAGATAACATTTGAAATGTAAATAAAGAAAATATCTAATAAAAAATAAAAGAATGACAAAGATGATAATAGTAAAGTTTAAATATGTAATGCATGTCTTTGAGTCTGGAAATATATAGGAGTTTAAAATTACTAGCAAGATATCTGGTCACTTTGCAACACGGTGTGTTTGGTGACTGCTTCGACTCATTTATACTATTTCCACTCAATGCTAATCTGCATTATCTATGACAATAAAACTTCCACTACTACTAAGAAATAATTATTTATCAATGCAGAAGTTCACAGGCTGCAGAACTCTTCAACATTTGTACTTAGTTCTCACTATAATTCTATGAAACAGGTCATTTCATCTCAAATTTAGGTGAGAAGATGATAATGTAAGTAGGTTAAATGGATTCCTTAAGGACACACAGTGTGGTAAAGATGGCTACGTCTGGAACCTAAGTCTTTTGTGCTTGTTTAGGTACACTATACTCTTTATACTGCCTTGAATGGTGGACTTGAACAAACAAGATTCAATAGTGGTGCATTGTTCCAGGTAGTTAGGGAATTATGGGCTGTGTATTAGTGACAAATGGAGATAACCAAACTAGAAGGAGAAACACTACTCAAAAACTTTACTATAATATCCTGAAGGTGTTTGCACTTATAGAAACACTGACATTTCATTATGTTGTTTTCAGAAATACAGTAACAAAACTCCTTTGGATGAATCCTCCTTCTATCTTTCCCTCACTCCCTCCATGACTCCCTTTCCTCCCTACCTCCCTCCCTCCTCCCTCCCTCCCTCCCTCCCTCCCTTCCTTCCTCCCATCCTTTCTTAGTTCTTCCATTCTTTCATTCTTTTAACAGAATCGCATTATGTAGCCTGGATAGGCATGGTACTTTGCTATATAAATTAGGGAAGCTTTGAAATCATAGAGATCAGCCTGGCTCTGTCTCCTGAGTACTGGGATTAAAAGAATGAGCCACATGTCTGGCAAGACTTATTTATTTATGCATTCATGAAAAGGCTGGAGAATCATCAAAAAATTAAATTCTGAATTGAAAATAGAAAGGAGCAATAACCCAAGAAATTAATGTAGAATTTTCAATAATTCCTCCAATAATAATATTGAACTTCTGAAATATAATAATTATCTTTTTTATTTACATGCCATTCTGTGATGTATGAGTGTCTTCCAAGAGCTTTGAATTCTACTATGGATAGAATGTATGCAAATATACAAAAATTATTTCTGTTCTAGTTACCTTTCACTGTCAACTTGACATCTTCTAGAGTCAAGTGAGAGGGGAGCCTAGTGTTGCCTAGATAAGAATAGCTTGTAGCCATATCTTTGGGGAATTACTTTGACTGAAGTTTGACGTAGGAGGGTATAGCCTTTGTAGGCTGGACTATCTCTAGGCAGGTGGGTCTGGGCTGTACAAGAAAGTTATGATCGTGAACCAGAGAGACAGTGTTCCTCTCTGGTTTTAAATTTAATTTCCTTCTTGAGATCTTGAATTGACTTGCCTCAATGATAGACTAAAACCTGGATATGTAAACCTAAGTTGCTTTTGGTCAAAGTGTTTTGCATAGCAATAGAGATTAAAACAGACTCCCATCCCTCTCTTGTTTCCTTCTTTCCTCCCCTCTTCACTCCCTTTCTTTTTTCTTTCCATTCTTCTTTACTAAATAGGCATGAGGTATTCTCTTCTGTTTGACATTCTTCCTTGTGTACATTTAAAAAATAAACAAATGGAGTGCACCACATCAAAGCAGATTATATTGCACATTAGAAGGTAGTAAGCACTGTGGATAAAAACAGAGCAGAGAAAGGAGAGTTAGCACAAAAGAATTCAGGGAAAGAGTGCCAAAGGTTGACCCAAAGTCTTTAAACAGCAGCATTTCCAGCATATTTGAAGAGCATTAAAAATACTAGTATGGTTATTGTGGAATAATGGAAGAGAATTGGAAAGAGAACATAATGGTAATGAAGAAGTTTGTTTGCACATATCCTTAGAGACATTTTTAAGATTTTACCATGAACTTATATAATGGAGTGAGATTCACATGCAGGGTTTTAAGAAGGGGTATGAAAGGATCTGAGTAAAGTTTTTTGTTTGTTTGTTTGTTTGGTTGGTTGGTTTTTGGAGACAAGTTCATTCTGTGTAGCATTGGCTGTCCTGGAACTCCATCTGTAGATCAGGTTGGCCTTGAAATCATAAAGATCCACTTGCCTCTCCCTCCCGAGAGCTGGGATTAAAGATGTGCTACGAGCACTCAGCTCAGATTTAAATTTTTAAAAGCTCACTTTGGTGGCTAGATTGAGAATAGAGTTCAAGTGGGATACATACATACATACTTACATACTACATACATACATACATATGTGTTTGTGTGTGTGTGTGTGTGTGTGTGTATTCATGTGTTTGAGAGAGACATTTGAGCAGGAGACAATACATTTGAGACAGAAATGGAGAAGTGATTTAAAAAAAAATAAGGATGAGGTAAGTTGGTACCTAGGGAGGCCTCCCCTTCTTAGAGGAGAAGGATAGGGTGGAGGGAGAGGGGTTGTGTGAGAGGGAACTATGAGGAGGGAGGGCTGCAATAGGGATATAAAATGAGTAAATAAATAACTTAATGGAAAAAATAAAAGCATAGAATAAACATTGGGAAAAATCAGGCTGAAATTATAGGAGTGAATGGGTCAGGACCTTGTTTTTTATTCTCTTGGAAGATATAGCAGCATTTGCAAATATGAAAGATAGGAATTCAGCAGAAATAAAGGAAAGCAAACTGATATTGTAGGCAAGAGAGGGACTATTGCTTAAGTGATATTGTATAGTCAGAGAGAGTAGACAGGACACGGAGAACAAATAACATTTGACAACACCAAGTACATATATGTTCATAGATGGGGAAGCTAGGTATGCAAATAGAGATTTAAGTTAACTTATTGCAGCTCCAAGAAAACTATTTTGTGTGTTTTACTGAACTGGAGATAGATCATCTCTTGAGAGTAAGGGTTAGAAAACAGGTCTGGAAAGGTGGTAACAGGAGGAAGGATTTACAGGGAAAGTTTGAGATAGCCATTGGAGTAACTAGGAGAATCTACTACTGAAAGAAGGCAGTTGTCATTACAAGTCCATTGATGCTTGTGCTCATAAATTTAAAAAGATCAATGAGATTTTGTGTTTCTATTTTACCAGGTAGAACTGCCTGAATACTGATGCAGAGTCATTAGATAATTCGATTTTACAAGAACTGAGGTTTTGTCATCGAGGTGCTTTCATAACAAAATAAAAGGCAAGACAGTTGAGTGTAATTATCTTTGTAATAGATAATTATAACACAGGACAATGTACTGTAAGTTGTTGGATAGCATGATGAGAGACAGTGAAAGATTGGTAATTGCAGGAAAAGTTCAGAGTGTTTTCAGCTTTGGAGTACTAGAATGAGCGAAATGTGATGACCATGGAGCTAGAGATAGCAAGTGCAGTTATGGCTGTCACAGTGTTGAAGGTCATGGCTTGAGTGGCTGAAGGTGGCAAGGTTGCTGGAGAAGATGCTGAGAGGCACAAATGCTGGCATGATGCTTTGTATCATGTCCATGTGCATTTTTACTAAAGTTGGTACGTATTAAGAAATGAGACAATATATATTATTTAGTTTTCCATTATGCGTAGTTGTGCTATCTGGGTTAGTTTTGTTAAAAAAAATCACTCTTATTTTCTAAAATCTTAAAGTTCTTGGAATTTAAAAGTATTTAAACTCAACCTGCTCAAAAAGTGTTTTAAAAGCAAACCATATGCATTATATCATGAGAATTTGGATACTGAAACAAGTAACCCATGATTTGTCATGCATGTGTCATATTTAAAGAATATTGTGAAATGTGACATTTTCTAAGTAATTGACATAGTGTTTGGTTTCTATTGTATAGTGTTAATGTTATCTGACAATGAAAGCTAAGATTAATTTTATTACATACTGTTTCTCTAACAGAAATTCTATGTTCCATGGTGTGTATTTATTGAAGGTATTAGTGTGCCGTCTATTCATGAAGATTAAATTAATATTTTCACAACACATCACTTTTTTTTAAGGAAAAATACTATACATGCCTATCACAGTGCATAACTACAAAGTAGCCATCATTCTTTACCTATGGTTAGGTCATAATGTATTCAAAGTGGCCTAAGCCATCTAGATATCTACTTAACACCTGCTGTTTTGGACTCATGCATTAGAAACCTTGCACGGAAGCTACTTAAGAAGCCCCTGCTCTAGTTACTATTTTTCAAAACTCCACATAGTGTCCTTTCAGGGGCTCCTTGACTTTGAATGTTTGATGATGAGCAAATAGTTAAGCTTTCAATCAGGTTCTCATGTAAAATCATTGCTGAGGAAAGCTAAGAAGTTGGTGACCTCTATCTTAATTCTTTGCTAATTACCTAGGAAACAAATTTGCTCTGGTGGGGCTTGCCCAGCCGTTCACCTGGCATCCTAACAGAGTAGTTGGGAAGAAGGATTCAGTCAGCATTTGCAAACTCCCATTAGGTCCTGTCATGGATTCTGAGTGAGTTTTAATCTCTGCAGATGGAGAATAACAAGGGAAGCCAGATGTAGTAACATCTGCTATTAAGACTCTTGTTTAAGGGTGAAAAGGCAATTCCATTGTTAGAATTTTATTTTAGCTCTGTTGGATTGGTTTCAAAAAAAATCTTGTTTCCCCTCTTTATTTAGCATTGGAAAGAGACGAATGAATACACTAAAACTGGACTATCTCAATTAGGAAAAACAATTCAAAACATTCTAGTGAGACTATTTTAGGTAAATGGACCTTAATGTCTAATACAAGAAAGAAAAGGAGAGAAACATGCTAACACACATCTAATATTTCAAATCTGAAGAAATAAGAACTTCAAATGAAGATTTTATTCAACATGAATCATTGGTAGGATGGCACCAATAGGTACGCAGAAGTGGATAGGGAAAACGTCCAAGTGGCCTTAACTCTATACAAAGAACTATGGGCAACTATATGTTAAGAGTTGGAGAAACTTTTTTTTTCTAGGGAAGAGAACCCAAATTGTTTGTCCAGTTCAAAAATGTCAGTCCTTAAATTGTATGAGTAACCTACAGACTACGGAACAGGTTATATTTAGAAATATATATGTACACATATAGGCAATAACAATAAAAAGAGGCCATGAATTTGAGAAAGAGCAAGGGGAAGATATGAGAGTGTGTGATGGGAGTGTAAGGAGTGTTTGATGGGAGTGTAAGGGAAAAATGATATATCCATATCATAATTTCCAAAAATAAAAATGAAATGAAAAAAGCTGAATGAAAGTACCGGCATATAAAATAAACCATTCAAGGAAACTGATATCAGAAAACATTAAAGTTGAGATTCCTTCCTAAGAATAATTGCCCTATTCAAGGTCTTGTTGAAAGCAGTGATATTTAAACAAATACTTGAAGAATTACCTCTGGAGAGATAATTCTCTCACTCATGTTTCTAAATTTTTATTTGCAGGACATCTGTCTTCTCACATGAATGCATGTCTGCATACCTGTATACATGCATGTGTATGTGTGTTGGTGGGTGTATTACAAATGTTCAAGTTTTAAGGTGCTCATGTTTTCTTTTTCCCTAAAGTAGCAGTAGCTTGTGAGATACCCAACGTCAAAAACATTCTGATGTGTCGTTTTATGACTCAGAGCACCAAACACATTGTGTGGTTGTTTAAGTACTCAAAATGTTTTCAGTTTGTTGTTTCCTTGGTGCAACTATGAGTTATTATAATGGAATGTATTTACTTTGGGAAACATTTGATTTTAGGGAGATTTATTGTTTTACTTTAGGAGTATATTATTATGACTTTGATTGACAGCTACTCTTGAAAAATGAAAGCTCAGGGAATTTTCATTGTCATGGACACTTCATCCTCTTTTGAGTACTTCATCTAGCCTCGGGTTTTCATATAAGAATATGCTAAATGTTAGTGACAGAACTCCCAGAATTTCTAACATTAATTGAGATAGTGTATACCATGTTCTTAGCACATTAAATAGCTTTGTAGATGTTAGCCCTTGATAGTACTAAAGTGGTGTTTATACTAATAAATGTATGTATACTAACATATGTATATAATACTTTATGAGTAGAAGTAAAAGATAAAAATTCATAGTAAGATAAAGCAGTTTCCAGTGACTTTTTTAATGAGGTCTCAATTAAATGGTTGACTGTGACTGATATAGTATACAATTCAGTTTCTAAGAGATTCCTGTGTGCTGACTTCTTAGGCTGATATGGCAGCTGGTAGGTCATTTATTACTAGTTCTATTTTGGTGGAAAATTCAGCCTTGTGTGTCATTTAGAGTTTGTGACACATGTACCCTCCCAAGGCTTAATGAGTTGTCTGCAGATGGGCTGTTATTTATTACAGTCATGTAGAATAAAATTGATTGTCTTCTAAAATTAATTTTTCATTTGCCTCCAGCCTTGCTTTAATAGAGGACACACAGTTGCCTGTTTGCAGAAATACTGTTTAATCACATTAATATCTCAGCCCCCCAGGCTGAAGAAGATAATTGTACAAACGAACAGCAAAATCTGTATCTTTAACTTCTTTTTATGATTAAATTATGCAAATGACTTATCTCCTGCCCTTCCAAGCACTAATCATCTAATTAGGAATGATGTGTTAAAGGGACGATTTTGAATCAAGAGAGGGACAAATGCAGGAAACAGAATGGGAGCTGACAGTGAAACCACTGAAAATACGGGAATATGTAGTGGAGGAAATCTGAGTGGTTCACATGAAAAGAAACAGGAAGACATTGCATACCTTCTATATACTTGACATGTTTGCTCTGTTGTCAGGAAAAAATAATTCTCAAGTTTTGTTGTGATATTCCCTGAGATTAAGTTATCAGTAAGGGTTTACCATCATACCCAGTAAAGAGCTATCTTGTGATCTGAATCCTTGTAAGAAAACCTACATCAAAGGAGTTAAAAATGCCATGATGTAAACTAAGACTTTTAGATTTCTCCTTTCAAAAAGCAATGTTTTTCTCCTGAAAACTTGAAGAAAGTCTAGACATACAAGCCTATAATAAACATACTTGTCTCAATTCTTAGTTGATAATTCAATATTAAATTATAAACCATATTAAAAAATCTTACCATGATTCTGTACATCTATCTTCAGAAATAATTGTAAAACCTTTTAAGAATCTAGGCATGGTGAAGCCTGCTTGGACATTCAGCACTGGAAAGGCCAAGAAAGGAGGACTGCAGTGGATTTGGGGGCAATCTGGGCAATATACTATGTTCTAGGCCAGTCTGGCAACATGGCAAGACACTGGTGTCAATCAATGAAATCCAAGTGAACCAAATGAAACCAAAGAACTTTCAGCAACAGAGTCATATGTTTTTGTTAACACACTAGTCCATGTAATATAAACATTATTATTAAATAACAATAATGAATGAGTATAGCAATGTCAATAAATAGCATTATTATTTCTTAGAACTTTTGTCATAATTTGTGAATGAACATGGTTATTATAATAATATAAAACATATAATGAAAGTCACTGAATTCAATTTATTATGGATAATATAGAATATCCTAATCATCATTCTTTTAGGTATAGATTTATAAGACAGAGACCATAATGTTTGTATTTCATTGATTACAATGCTATGCTTTAGTTGTTTTTTACAGTCAGCTTCAGGATATTTGCTCTACAGAATGCAAAGAATTTTCTCAAGCATTTGACAACAAATGCTCAAGAAATCTATCCTAAATGTAGTACTAACAAAACTAGACGTCTGTTGCTATTTTAAGTTTAGGTTATTTTCCTTCATTCATAGTTCAGGTCACTGGTCATACCTAGCCCCTATTTTTGTTAGAATATACCAGATCCTACTGGATTTGCATGTTTACTAATCATCTTTGCTTGTTAAGAGAAGGCATTGAGCTATAGTTTCTCTGTTTTTGACGGAAAAATGATGTTCTTTATTCAGACAATTGAAGCCAGTTATTACAAGTTATTAAAGCTTTTTTGTTAATTGTTTTGAACACTGTTCTGAATTTTGTATCCCTGCAGATTATTTATTTATTTATAAATTTAGAGAACACAACCTTAATATTATGCAAAATTCATAATTTCCAAGTTAATTTGTGGATGTAAAGCTTGGGTTCTGAGAATTTATTCTATTGCTTTCTCCTTTTCTTTTGGAGAGTTAATTTTTTCCAAACAAAAGCATAATATTCCTGTATTATATGATTAAGAACACGCTAAAAATAACTGACTGAACCCCTGTTAATACATTTAATTTTAGAGGATTGAATATATTCTCAGAGAAATTGCTGTGGTTTTGTAGTCTAAATAAGTTAAAGATACATTCCTTTGGAATTAAAGGAGTCAACGAAGAATGATTTCAATATTTGCAAATAACAGTATGTGATTTTTAATCCCCAGGTTCTAATAAGTTTTCCACATAACATTTGTAGATGGAATGGAACAAATTCCTATTATCTTCTTATAGTAAAATTAATGTTTTTATTAGTTATATAAATAATTTAAGCATATCTGCTTTCCTTGGCTGTGGGAGCTCCCAGATCTCTTAAGATGGAGACACACTATCAAGTGCTCTCCACATCTTTTGTGTTCTTAAAAATTTTTTTTATAGAATGCTAGGATTATGAGAAACAGATTTTAAATCACAGTATGTAGCCATTAAGTACTTTATGCCTGTCATCAGGAGCACTGAGAAAAACACTGAACCTAAAGTTCCAGTATTTTTCTTCATTCAAATGCTAAAATGAGAATTGTAGAAACCAAGATGATTATCTATCAGGAGGGACTGAGGCATCCTCTACACAGCAAGCCTATATTCTCTGAGAAAAAACAACTCAAAAAAGTTTAGTATTTGTTTTCTCTTCATACCCAGAATTATGATCTTGTTTTCTTCCAATTCTAAGTTGAAATGCTGTGGTTTTAATCACTCTGAAGAAAAGAAAATATAGAAGATTAAAGTTCCACTATCTTATTTTTCTCTCCATATCCACCAATTGGGATAAGTTAGTGATCTTCAGAAAAACTTCAAATTGCTGTACATATATGGCAAATTGATACATGTAAAAGCTGGATAAAAGATTTAGGGTCAAATGGCCTATTTGCCTCTGATAAACACTACCTGTATAGGCAATCCCAGTTTCTTCAAACTGTAGGGAAGCAAAGTCAATACCTTTCTTTAGTGTCCCTGACAGCTCTGTGATTTTCATTTCCTTTTCTCCATTTATTTATTCAGTGTGATGATAGAGAATCTTAATGAGACAGGACAGGGTCTAACCTGGGGCCATAATTTCTAGGTAATTAGTTCAAGAGGCAGAGGCAGCAGAAGAACGTGGTTTTTAGTTAGCTAAAGGGCCTCATTCTTTCCCTAATACATGCTTTGCCTTCTGGCATGCTCAGTTCTCAAGCATCTTTCCCTTAGTTGATACCAGTTCACTGGAAGTAATTAATTTCTGTTTTCTCAGTAAGGATCTTTGAAGTTTATTCACCCAACTCCATTAGAGTATCTAGAGTGACATTTATTAACTATAGATTATCTAGGCTTTTTTCATACATGTTCCATGTATTATGATCACTAAATAGATTTTTAATAACCTTCTAACTATAATAATATTTATTGTCAAAACATGATGTATTAAGTATATCACACACACACACACACACACACACACACACTACTAGTATAATAATGAAGTTAAAAATCTATAAAGTCATGGTATTAGTTTCTGTGTTTTTATCGTCATATATGATCCAGATACTATGAACATGATTTTTGCTCATTATTTATTTTAATTCCTATAACTACATTAGAAGTTAGTAATTGTTAGTCTACTTTTATAGTGGACAGAATCAATGCTTAAAGCAGTTAGTTAAATTGTCAATAATAATAGCTCACCAGTGGAGACACAGGAGTTCTTTGACACCAAACTTATAATTCTACTGTACAATTCTAAACTATCCAACACAATATATTAACTAAAAATCTGCAAATTAAGGCATCATGGATTTAGGCTTCAGATAAGGGTAGTCGAATCAAGAACACAAAATTTCAATTAACTCATATTTTTCTTAGTAAGATAGAAAACACATTTTGAACATTTTATATATGAACGTATTTTCAGAGAGGTGGCAAATAAATGCCAACAAAAAATATGATTATAAGATGGGACAACAATTTTAACCTTGAATAATGGATATCAGTTTATTTTGACAAGCAATTTATCCAATGAAATAAAATAATAATAATAATAATAATAATAATGATGATGATGATGATGTATTTCAGGTAGAAACAAAATTATTGAAGCTACCATTGTTCTCTTTCTTTTGTATGTTGCCTTTTAAATGATAAAATTGTGTTTTGAAGATAGGTAATAACAATCCTTTAAAAAATAATTTATAATAACAATCATTTAAAAAATAATTTGGGCTGTTGAATGTTAACTATGATGTTTATGGAGAGATATAAAGTAGAAAAAGTCTTACATCTCTGAAGCATGGGATTTAATTATGCAATTTGCTGTGCCTCTAAGGACAATGAGATCACATTTCACATAATATCACATGGGAAGAATATTGAGGAAAGAAGTAATCAGAATCAGCACAAATTCTGGTTCATACACCTGGCAAAGGTACAAAGGCATAGAATATTTTAGTCATTTATTATTTCTTCTAATGATGCATAAGGTTTTTCTCTCTCTTTTACACACACACACACACACACACACACACACACACACACCTACTGCCACCTCTACCACCACAACCAAAACAACAATGACAAAAGACAGAACCTAATTTAAGAAGAATTATGACTTATCTAAGATAAACTATAATGGTGGAAAAGAAGAGAGGTTTACTTATTTTAATTTTACTTTGAGTTTGCTATTCATTGGATACGGTTTATATATATATATATATATATTATATATAGATATATAATATATATATCATTTTATTGTCATCTAATCCATTTGACGACCCTAAATTTGCTTATTAACAGTAGTTAATGAAGTGTTATAGTTATACATGATGACAATAAAATTTCATGAGCTGAGTGAGATATTTAACTGTGTGTTGTATAACATGGTCAGAAGTCCCAGCTACCTGTATCTTATAATGTACCGAACTTAAAGGAAATTCTTCTGCAATATTTGGTATGACACGTACTACTATTAGAATGCACAGAAATCATTCATATCTGACACATATTTCTAGATGCTATCATGTAATGAAAAAGTAAAATATTTAGTTGACATCAAACCACTTTTATTAATAACCAATGATATGTCTTTTTTTTCATCTTAATTTGGCTATTTATTGGTTGGGTTCATGATTTTATCTCTAAGAAAAAAATTAAAAAATCAAAGACAGCAACTTTAAGCGGGGTTATTACATGGTGGGGGGCACAAGGCATTTGGGAGTTTATGTGTTATTGTTCTTATGGAATAGTTAATCTGTGCAGTAAAATCAACAATTTACTCTATGTTCCTTTT
>NC_034613.1:98041448-98059728 GCF_900095145.1 Mus pahari
TTGGATTCGGTTTGCGAGGATTTTATTGAGTATTTTTGCATCGATATTCATAAGGGAAATTGGTCTGAAGTTCTCTTTCTTTGTTGGATCTTTGTGTCCAATAATATGTCTTATTATCTAATGTGGATCAAATATGAAAAACACATTCATAAAGCCATCTTTTTAATTCAAGACTACGAAAGTTTTGGGATGTATCTAAGTTTGAAATTCTCATATGAGAAAGAGGAAGTTTTAGGACATATAATATCAAGTCTTATGTTAATTGTTAGAACAAAGATAGATCAAGAACAGAAGTTAGAGAACCAGCAGAAGCTCATATTTGAGTAATTATCACCTATTACTACTATCACACTTTACACAGAACTACTGCCATACATTCCAGGGATAAGTAACTAAGGCATGGTGTCCATGTAATGAAGTGAGCTAGTCTACTTATTAGGTAACCTACCTAACACAAAGAACATGAGCTTGCAAAATTTTATGTTGGCTGGTATATTTTATACTTTTATGTGTACAGTTAATAAAGGAAAAGGCCTCTTGATTCCTTTCCCTTTCTATTAATGAAATGGCGACAAGCCCCATCTTAAGAGGGTCTTGGGTGCATAATCACAACTTCAGTGAGTTTATGAGTGTAACAGCCATGCCATATCCAGAAGATATCTTTTTTGCAGCATACCTTCATATCTTTTGACTCTTGCATTCTATGTATCCCATCATCTGAAGTGTTTACTGAACCTTTGAGGGTCACAGAGACCTATTTAGTGCCAAGGAGTCCACTACTCTTTATTCACAGCACTTTGACCAGTGACTCACTTTTATGTTATCCACCACTACTCACTTTAGGAGGAAGCTTCTCTGATGTTGCTGAGAGCAGCACTAATATCTTCCTCTGTTTCTTTTGGAAGACAGTTTGACCATATGTCAATTTAGTAAAACAAAAGCAGTAAACTGAGGGACCATCAATATCCCAACTGTGATTTTTTTTAAACTAGATTTTCATGACCATGCATGGGTTCTCACCTGTTGAAGTAAGTCTCAAAACCAGTCATTGGTTACCCCATAAAATATGTGATACTATTGCTCTAATGGGCACATCTTGCTATGCTCATAATTATTGTATTCTATTGTTTTTAAATTTTGTGTGTGTATGTGTATGTATAGGTGTGTGTGTAACTGTGTGTCTCTGTGTGTGTTTGTGTGGATGTGTATCTTTGTGTGAGTGTAGACATGTGCATACCATGGCATACTTTTTGTGGTCTAGTGCAGTGCTTGGGAGTCGGTTCTTTCCTTCCACCTTGTGAGATACAATGATCAAACCTGGATGATTAGACCTGCAAGCAAGTAAGCTGTATTGGTGGACCTTGTATTGCCCCGTTCTTAACAACGACTCTACTTATAATGAAAGAGATCTTCTTTTATGATGTTTTTGATGGAATATTATGAATGGAAACTGAGATGGTAGGATATAGTATTAACAATCCTATCTTTGAATACATGTCCTGTTAACTGAGTATTTGCTGTTCAATCATGTTGTATCCTAATCTCTAGATCCTGTTATTATAATTTTACACGACAACAGCATCTTTTTGATGTAATTAATGTTAAGGACTTTTCTAAGATGAGGTAATTAGCATAGGTTACCCTTGTGGGTCAAATATGACCTTAAATATCCTTATAAAGATCAACGTGGACGATCAATATCAATAGTCAAAGATATGGCAACCTTTATTCTTTAAATTCTTTAGCTTTTAGCAGTCTTACTTTCTAGTTTTTACTTTGTAGATGAGGCAGTGTTAGCCCATACTCTACTATCTTGCCACATGTACAGGCTTATGCACTTTCTGTTTTGTGTTCTGAAAAAGTTTTGAAGTTACTCAAGACAAATTCACAAAACAAAATTAACAAACTCAAGAAGCCTCAGTAATTAAATCCACTGCCTATTCTTCTATAGGTCTCAGGTTTGATTCCTTGCACCTAAAAGGGGCTCACATCCATCTGTGACTCTATTCACAGGATTTCTGACAAACTCTTCTGGCTTCTGTGAGCAGAAGGTATGAATGTGGTGGATATGCATATATACATGCAAGCAAAAGTCTTGTTCACATAAAATAAATAAAATAAAAAAAACATAAGTATTAAGTATTTACTTTTTTCCAAAATAATGACTTACTAATAAATACTAGGTATGAAATAAGTATTCAACTTAATTAAAACATTAAAATTAAAACTTTATTATTAAACCATACACATAAGTGGTTTTAATTCTTACTATTTAATCTGTTTCTTACAAGCTTAACATTAACAGTGGAAAATACTTTCCTGACACATGACATGGTAAAATTTTGATATGTTTTGCAAAGTGTGTGTGTGTGTGTGTGTGTGTGTGTGTGTGTGTGTGTGTGTAGTCTAGCATAGGTCCTATCACGTATTGCATATTCACTGAATGGTACCTAACGTTAACTGTATTTGCAAAAGATCTAGTCTTCCATTATGGGTTATAGAGTAGATATTTGGTGCACTGTTATGAACTATACCTTTTATTATGCAATCTTCTAATACAACATTCTCTACTAAGACTATATTTAGTACTAGGACAGGGATAGGACTCCCAAGAAAAAAATGGATTTTCCTGTTTCCTATCTTTAAGGAAACCTAACAAAATGTGCACGTGATAGAAAACAGAAACATGCACTTTTAAAAGAATAAAAAAAAAATTAAGATATACTGTAGAGTTTTCAGTTCTATAAAAGTTTAGAGACGGAAGGTATCTTGATATTTTATGGAACTTGGTACCATATGGAGAACTGCAGCTTCCTTTGTCACAGCATATACACCATATATAACAATTTTGATATTATTTTTCTATGCATTTTGGTGCCTTCTGGTAAATGTACATTCTAGTAAAAGAGTTTTGTTTTACTGGCTTTTAAAAAAATATGTTTATTTTATGAAGTATTGCAATAAAATAAATTTTATTTACCTATTAATTTTATAAAATTATGGCATGTTCAATAAAATAAAAAATATTCTTGTTTTTAATTAAAAATTTTAAATGATTGTAACTTAAGTCTGTGTAGATTTCTTTTAATCACTGCATACATAAAAATTCATCTGTCCTCTTCCTTCAATTATCCTGGTAGGTGAGAATTAAATTAAACTGTTTGTATATTGGAAAGTTTACATGGTGCTGTCTGTCTTTTTAAAGATGCAGAAGTTGTTTGAATGATGATACATCAGTGAAATAGAAGCAAGTAAAGGACAGTATTATTCTACATGAGAAAACATTTGATTTATACTCTCAAACATCATGTGTCAAACTGGGTTGTACAATTTACCTCCTTTAAAACTACCTATTATATTAAACCTTTTAAAAAACATGCTTGCAAAGGAACATTTATTCCATTATCTTCTAGACCTGACTGGCAACTAGTTTGTTTTTAAAATGGTCCTGTAATAGTATAGCAAGTAAGAGTTAAATATATGTTAGCTAAATGTATTTTAACAATCCTGTATAAAGGCCATTATATTTCAGTTTAATTCTTGACCTTTCTCTAGGAGTGAAACCACAGTTAGTTCAAAAAAATGCAGATATCTTTATTGAACAGTAATTCTCACAATTTTGAGATGGCAGGTTTCAATGTATTGTTCAGACTTGCCTGGAACTCCTCGACTCAGTGAATACTCCTGCCTCAACCTCCTTAGTATCTTACATACAGGCACTGGGAATTTCATTGGCTTATAATTATTCCATTAAAATTCTAAGAACAAATATATCTTTCATATAATTTTTAAAATATGATGACGTATGTTCAGATAACTGAGGGCTCCATTCACTTATGGTATGATACGTTTGTTATTAAAGAGACTTCATTTTGTCTCTGAAAAGGTATTTGCGTCTTTTTCTAAGTAAAAATTGAGTTTAAGAAAATCACAGTCAGCTATTGGATGGAACACAGGGCCCTCAATGGAGGAGCTACAGAAAGTACCCAAGTAGCTGAAGGGGGCTGCAACCCTGTAGGTGGAACAACAATATGAACTTACCAGTACCACCTGAGCTCATGTCTCTAGCTGCATATGTAGCAGAAGATGGCCTAATCGGCCATCATTGGGAAGTCAGGCCCCTTGGTCTTGCAAACTTTATATGCCCCAGCACAGGGGAAGGCCAGGGCCAAGTAGTGGGAGTGGGTGGGTGGGTAGGGGAGCAGGGGCGGAGGGGGGTATAGGGAACTTTCGGGATAGCATTTGAAATGTAAATAAAGAAAATATCTAAAAAAAAGATTCTGCTTAAAAATAAATAAATAAAAGCACCCTCATTGTCTAAAAAAAAAAAAAAGAAAATATTTTGAGCATTTTGCTGTGTCTTTTTAAGCAAACTTTCCTGTGCACTTCATTGTGATGTCATCTTTCTGCCCTACTGGTACCTTCTTTGCATATCTCTTGAAATACTTTCTGAAATGTCATTTTGAAAAAATATGTTGAAAATTCTGTATGATGTAGAAATAAAGAAGGCTACTCCAATGAAGATAATTTTACTGAAGGACAATAAATATCATCAAAATATCCTTTGCCTAGGTATCAAAATGATGTAGAATTTGATCCACAGTAATACTCATATGTAGGCATGTGCTACATTTTGCAAAATCACTTGCAAATTTTTTAAAAATTATTTTATTAGATATTTTCTTCATTTACTTTTCAAATGCTATTCCAAAAGTCCCCTATACCCTTCCCCCGCCCGGCTCCCCTACCCACTCACTCCCGCTTCTTGGCCCTGGCGTTCCCCTGTATGAGGCATATAAAGTTTGCAAGACCAAGGGGCTTCTCTTCCCAATGATGGCTGACTAGGCCATCTGCTACATATGCAGCTAGATACACAAGCTCTGGGCGTACTGATTAGTTCATATTGTTGTTTTACCTATAGGGTTGCAGACCCCTTCAGCTCCTTGGGTAATTTCTCTAGCTCCTCCATTGGGGGCCCTGTGCTCCATCCTATAGATGACTGTGAGCATCCACTTCTGTATTTGCCAGGCACTGGCATAGCCTCACAGGGGACAGCTATATCAGGGTCCTTTCAGCAAAATCTTGCTGGCATATGCAATAGTGTCTGCGTTTGGTGGCTGATTATGCGATGGACCCCCGGGTTGGGCAGTTTCTGGATGGTCCATCCTTTCGTCTTAGCTCCAAACTTTGTCTCTTCACTTGCAAATTTTTAATGAGAAAACTCACAGGATTAACTAAGTAAAAAAGAGTCACAAATGTCATTTTATTGATTCAGCCAAAATCATTTGTTTAACTTCAGTGGTCATTCTTTTTTTTTTTCCTAAGATTAATTAATGTTATGTATGTGAATATACTGTAGCTATTTTCAGACACACCAGAGGAGGGCATCAGGTCCCATTACAGATGGTTGTGAGCTACCATGTGATTGCTGGGAATTGAACTCAGGACCTCTGGAAGAGCTGTCAGTGCTCCTAACTAACCATTGAGTCATCTCTTCAACCTCCTGGAGTTCATTCTTATATACTTTGTTATTTAATCTGTTATGCTACTTTTCAACAGAAAGTAGTTATAGACTAATAATGAGAAATTATATGGTAACAAATTATATATACATATATATGTACATACATATAACTCAGTAAAATTTTGATTTACTAGTTTATCTTTTATTTTATTTGTTTATGGTTTATATATCATTGTTCATGATCCCTATGAAATGCAGTGTAACCTCAAATTATTACTTGTTTCTTTTTATCTAATATTTTGTGTGACATAAGACAAGTCATTGGTATTTTCTCAGCTCTTTTTATCTATAAATGGTTAGAACCACTTTGCGTATCTTCCTGATTAGTTGAAAATTTGAATTAAATTGTGACAATGTTTTCAAAACATCAGTATGATATTTTTACCTCTCCTTCCACTAGGCTATAGGCTGCTTACGGGTAGAAACCACATCTTACTCTATTATCCAAATTTTCATGTATACTAAATATGATGAGATGGTAGACCCTGATGCAGCTACGTGAAATCAAAACGATTAGGACCAGTTCTTAGGGAAAAGGTAGTAACATGCCAAAAGTTTACAACTAGCTCATTTATTTAGTGAATTTCAGGATTATAAAGCTAAATCCTATATCAGAAAACATTCACAAAATTTGCAAGAATGTATACTTTCTGATACAGGAGTAGGGAATTGACAGAACAGAAGTTGATGATTAATTGTGATTGTCAACTTGATAGGCTCTATAAACAAGTAGGAAACTAGCTTCCAGGCATGTCCATGCTTGTGAGAAATTATTTAGATTAAGTTAGTGTTTGGGCAAGTGTATGAGGATGATGATTTCTATTACATTAAATGAGATAGGAACATGTGCTGTAATCAGGGCTAGCATTCTCTTGCCTTGGATACTGAATTGCATTTAAAGAAAGCTAGGTGATCACCAGCATTTACCATGCTCTGCTTCTCGACTTTGGATACTAACTATGTGACCAGGTGCCTCAGGGTACTACTGCCACAAAGACTTTACTACTATGAACTATACACTTAAACAGGGATGTTAAATTTATCTTTTTTTCTCTTGTTATTTTTCTCAGGGTGTTTTGTCACAAAATGAGACAAGTAGTTAATGCATGAGTATTTATTCAAGAGCCAGAGGCATAGGAACAGTACAGAAAGTGTCATGGGAGTGGAGAAGGTGTAGTTAATGAACTTTCACAATTTCCCAGAGGTGATCACTTTAGAATGTGCTTTTGAACCAAAGTAAGGATGACAGGGAATCCCGAATAGGAATAAAGAGCCCAAAGAAAATGCACACACATGGATGTACTTTTTGTGTTCTGAAGAAACTGTGCAAGTTGCCATTATTAGGATATAATTTAGGTATAGGGTGAACTGCCTATAAAAAGAACTTAGAGAAAATATTCTCTGAAGAAATATTGGAAGAAAAAAATAGTCTAAGGGACTAGATTATCTAAAAGGCTAATGCGATGATCTGAGGAAAAATTCTTGGAACTTGACAATGCCAATAGAATGAAGAAAGTTTTGTTTTAAAGTGGTATTGAAATGATTTAATGATTGAGTGTATAACTTAAAAGGAGGGGGTAAAGAAGATGAATATTTTTAGGGATTCTAGTGCCTTGTGCCTACTAGGAAGTCATTTAATTTTTGTCTAAATGTATTATTGGATTGATCAAACCTTTTCACTAGTGAAAGATATTCATATTATTATCATAAAAATCAGGGTTTTTCTTTTTTCTAGTTTGTCACTTCAGTACATTTTAAGAGTGTTAAATTCCCTGTGAAATGAAGGTGGGAGCGGGTGGGTGAGCTCCCTCATAGAGGCAGGGGGAGGGGGATGGGATGGGGATTTTTGGATGAAAAACTGGGAAGGAGGATATTATTTGAAATGTAAATTAATAAAAAAATTATCTAAGGGCAAGCAAACAATTCTGTTTTTCTTTTCTTTACTTTTTATTTTTATTTTTTGGAGGTGGAACAGTTTATCAAGACATCGTTTATCTGTGTAACCCTGGCTATTCTGGTACTTGGTTCATAGACTAGGCTGGGTTCAGACACAGAGATCTGCCTGCCTCTGCCTCCAAAGTGCTGGGATTGAAGGTGTGTACCACCATTGTGCCCAGTAACAATTCTATTTTCAAGCAAAAGCATAGCAATTTTTTGGACTGGCTTTTTTTTGTCACTGAGGACAGAAGAAAATAGGTTTTGCTATTTAAAAATACTGCTACCATTATTTAAATAAAGTCAACCTTTTAATATATCCCACTAGAGAGACAGGTTTATAATTTTTTAATTAGATATTTTATTTGTTTATATTTCAAATGTTATCCCTTTTCCCTCTTTCCCTTCCTCTGCAGACTGCCTGTCCCATCCCCCACTAACACTGCTTCTATGATGGTGCTCCACCACCCACCCACTGACTCCTGCCTCACCTCTCTAGCATTCCTCTACACTGGAGCATCAAGCCTTCACAAGACCAAGGTCCTCTCCTCCCACTGATGCCAGACAAGGCCCTTTCAGCTCCTTCAGTCCTTCCCCTAACTCCTCCATTGGGGTCCCTGTGCTCTGTCTGATGGTTGGCCACAAGCATCCACATTTGTCTTGGTCAGGATCTGGCTGAGCCTCTCATGAGACAGTTGTATCAGGCTCCTGTCAACAAACACTTCTTGGCATCAGCAATAATGTGTTTGGAGTCTGCATGTGGAATGGATCTCCAGGTGGGGCAGTCTCTGGATGGCCTTTCTTTCAGTCTTTGCTCTACTCTTTGTCCCTGTATTTCCTTTAGACAGGGGAAATTCTGGGTTAAAATTTTGGAGATGGGTGGGTGGCCCCTTCCCTCACCCGGGGGGGGAGGGCATGCCTAACCTTTGGGTATGGACTCCACAGGTTCTCCCTCCCCTTTGTGGTATATTTCAGCTAATGTCATATCCATGGGGTCCTGGGAGGCTCTTGCTTTCCTGGCATCTGGGACTTTCTGGTTGCTACCCCCAGTTACCCATCCCCCATTGAACACACCTCTGTTCAATTTCCTGACCCTTTGTACATCTCCTTCATCTCCTCCCANACCTGATTCTGCCCCTCTTTTCCCCCTCTCCCTCCTTTCTTCCTCCAAAGTCTCTCCTACCTTCTACTTCCCTTGATTATATTGTTCCCCCTTCTAAGTAGGACGGAAACATTCACTCTTTGGTCTTCCTTCCTTTTGAGCTTCATGTGGTTCATGACTTGTATCATAGGTATTTCATTCTCTTTGCCTAATATCCACTCATGGGTGCCATTTCATTTGGAGCATAAATGTTCAGAATTGAGAGTTCATATTGTTAGATTATTTTCTTTGATAGTTATGAAGTGGCCTTCCTTTTTGATAACTTTTGGTTGAAAGTCGATTTTATTTGATATTGGAATGGCTACTCCAACTTGTTTCTTGGAACCATTTACTTGGAAAATTGTTTTCCAGCCTTTTATTCTGAGGTAGTGTCTGTCTTTGTTACTGAGGTGCATTTCCCATATGCAGCAAAATGCTCGGTCCTGCTTATTCATCTAGTCTATGACTTTTTATTGGGGAATTGAGTCCATTGATGTTAAGAGATATTAAAGAAAAGTGATTGATATTTTCTGATACTTTTGTTGTTATAGGTGGGCTGGGCTGTGAGTGTAGGGGAAGAAGGGGGAGGGAGAGAGCCCACATCAGGCCAGAGTTCCTGTACTCTGGGCAGGGGGATGTGGGAGGACTACTGGACTCTTTCCATGTGGCCTCCGGTGGGCATCTGGCTGTGTGAAGTCACTGACCCCACACAGTGTGGGGAGGACAAGGGGCAGCCCCTGTACCAGGTTCTCAGTCTCTGGCATCCCACCCTGGATATGGCAGAGGAGCTAAGAACAGAATAGTGGCCCCAGTGCAGCACCAGGCCCCAGAGATACAGGAAGAGGGCAGAGGGAGAGAGGTTCCCACCAGGAGAGAGTCCTTAGTCCGGACCTTGATGAACAGAGACAGTCTATGGTTTTAGAACTGTATTGTAGAAAGGCAGGGGGAAAGAGAGAAAGAGAGAAGGTAGAAGAGAAGAGCAAGAGACCTACCATTGCCATGTGGAGAGAGGGAGAAAGGAAAAGAGAGAAAGAGAGTTAGAGAGTAAGAAAGGTAAAGGCAGAGAGAGAGAGAGAGAGAGAGAGAGAGAGAGAGAGAGAGAGAGTAAGAGGGAGGAAAGTAAAAGCTTAAGAGAGCAAGGAGGGACCAAGCAGCCTCTCTTATATTGGGCTTGTTATCTTGCTGTTGCTAGGTAACTGAGTCTAGCCTGAAGATCAGAAGCTTGGG
Source organism: Mus pahari (assembly GCF_900095145.1). NCBI lineage: Eukaryota > Metazoa > Chordata > Mammalia > Rodentia > Muridae > Mus > Mus pahari. The sequence goes on from NC_034613.1 coordinate 98,051,276, forward strand.
ACATGGTAACTTTGAGAGGCACCAAGGGTCAAGGAGACATGAGGAAATGCCTATGGTTCCATGTAGGTGGGAGTTACCATCCATCAGGTTCTACTGGGGTTCAGACCTCAACTTGACTGGAGACCAGCCTGTCTGTTCATAACCCATTGCCCCACAGAGGTGGAATTATGTTTGTGTTTCTATCTTCTTTTGGGTTTGTTGAAAGAAGATTACTTTCTTGCTTTTCCTAGGGTGTACTTTTCTCCTTGTGTTGGAGTGTTCTACTATCTTTTGTAGGGCTGGATTTGTGGAAAGATATTGTGTAAATTTGTTTTTGTCATGGAATATCTTGGTTTCTCCATCTATGATAATTGAGAGTTTTGCTGGGTATAGTAGCATGGGCTGGCATTTGTGTTCTCTTAGATTCTGTATGATGTCTGGCCAATATCTTCTGGTTTTTAGAGTCTCTGGTGAGAAGTCTGGTGTAATTCTGATAGTTCTGCCTTTTTATGTTACTTGAACTTAAATATAGTGGTTAGATGCCATGAAGTAGATGCCTAAACCATATGTGTATGTGTATTGCTAGGCCCAAGGGCCTCTTCCATCCTTGTCAAGGGGAATGCTAACCATTTCTCCTTTTATACAACACCAGATTTACATTCTTAATGAACAGATTCTGTTTACACAGCAGTTTGTGTAACAATTGTGTAATTATTTTGTTTAAAGAAGTTCTCTGAAATTGGCAGAAAATAATATACCCATATTGTAGTGGAAGTCTTAAAGTCAAATGCATAATGCTTAAAGTCAAGTGCATACATTTCAGCAAAGGAAAGATCACTTGCTATGTTCACTGTTTTATTTTAAGACCCTAGAAACATGTCTTCAACAGATATTGCAAAAGTCTCTGTTGAATTTATTCTTCCACAGTTGACCTATTCTAAATATAAACCTTGGTTGCAGCTTTTCTAAAATTGGAAATATATTATCGTTATTTATGTTGATCCTATTGTGCAATAGTGTAGTAAAACTTGTTTCTATAACCTCATAAAATCTGAATGGTGGCTGTCAGTCCACAAGCTTTTCTCTTCATCTCTCTCCCTCTTCTGTCTTCAGCATCTGAGAAATACTATTTAACTATTGATTTGTATGAAATGATTTTTTTCATGTTTCATATGAGTAAAATCAAGTATTCAATTCTTTTGTTGTTCTACCTATTTCATTTAGAATGATGTATTTTTTAAATCAAATAATTGAATTATATTTCATTCTAAATATACTTTTTTTTAGTGGCACAAGACTAATGAATTTAGAATGAGTTGTTTCAATAGGCTTAAAGTATTGAAAAACAGCAAAAAGGCATTCAGAGGCTAATTATACTATCTTAAATATGTTTCCATCTTGACAATGTTTAATTTATGGAAAATTTCATATGATTGTTGTTGTTGCTTGTTAGGATCAAATCAAGGGCCTTGCAAGTCCTAAGTATTTATCTTATGACCAATACTTTATTCCTATGTAGTAAAATTTTAAAGCAAAATAAATCCAGAAACATTTCTCAAATTAAATCAAGACAGAATATTATTAATGGGGGTGGTGGTAATCTTCCTAATATCTTCACTCAAATAATAGATAACAGCAAAATTATTAAATATACTTAGAAAATATATCCCCATGCTTTATTTTACTGGATTTTAAAAATGATACATCTTTTTATGGGTAAGAAAGTTGAAGCTGAAGAAAATAAGTTGAGTTATCCAGGGCTACATAGTAAGGTAAGAATTGTGTTCTATTTCTCTAAAGTATATATGTCTTCAGGCACATACCATAGAAAACAAGTTTTGAGAGTTTTACAAGATTTCTTCCCTTCTTTAATATGAGAGACATTCCACTTTCAGTCTGCATATACTCAATTCAATAACTTTTCCACCCTTAATCTGGCCAATGGGAATTTCCCTTTCAGTTTATACTTCTTTCTGTACTGGGCTTTTCTTTGTTTCAGGTTGGTATCCTGTCCTCTTAAACTCTATCAGTTAGGCCTCTGTATGGCTGAGACTGAGGGCCAGTAGCTGGGAGTTAAGGTATACACCCAGATGCTCAGGTCTACATTGATTTTATCTATACTTCTGCTTTTGTTACCAAGAAGGAGCACTCAGCCTTTGCGTATTACTTTGTATCATATTATTTAGTACTGGTGGCAGAATCTTTTTAGTAGATGTATTACATCTATAAATTGCCAGTTTAATAGTAACAAATCTGTTTTGGCTGCTGCATTGAACAGGTGTATTCTAAAATATTTAAATACTGAAATATTGATTCTTAGGGTTTTGTTACCCACACGATCATGACAGGGGACAGTAAGGAATCTGGAATGTTAAAGTCAATATCAAACTTCAATATTTGCAAATAAAGCTACTTTTCATTTTGTGGCTCTGTAAATATAATGATAAAGCATATGATTTGGTTTTGCTAATGCTACACAAGGGAGCATATTGAAGGTAGACATGTGACCTAAAATAGCTAGATTTTTTTCTTTAATGATTTTCTTACAAATTTTGGAAAGAAACAAAAATATTCATTTCACAAGACATATAGTTTTTAGATAAAATGATCTATTTAAGATTTTATTTTGTTTTCATTTAAAGCACTTTTGTTTATTTTGTAGAAGTCTTATAAACTACTGTGTTTGCTTCAAGCTAAAGAAACACACACACCTCAGGCTTGTCTACAGGGCACTTCTCTAGGACCATTTTCCCAATTGAGTTTCCCACTATGAAAAATTCTCCAGTGTCAAGTTTACATAAAACTAGCGAAGTTGATATGCCCCAGTACAGGGGAATGCCAGGGCCAGGAAGTGGGAGTGGGTGGGTTGGGGATCAGGGCTGGGGGGGGGAGGGTATAGGAGGCTTTGGTGATAGCATTTGAAATATAAATGAACACAGGGTCCCCAATGGAGGAGCTAGAGAAAGTACCCAAGGACCTGAAGGGGGCTGCAACCCTGTAGGTGGAACAACAATATGAACTAACCAGTACCCCCTGAGCTTGTGTCTCTAGCTGCATATGTAGCAGAAGATGGCCTAATCGGCCATCATTGGGAATAGAGGCCCCTTGGCCTTGCAAACTTTATATGACCCAGCACAGGGGAAGGCCAGGGCCAAGTAGTCGGAGTGGGTGGGTAGGGGAGCAGGGGGGGGTATAGGGAACTTTCGGGATAGCATTTGAAATGTAAATAAAGAAAATAATAATAAAAAATGAAATTAAAAAAAAAGAAATATAAATGAAGAAAATATCTAATAAAAAACTAGCCAGGATAATTTATTTGTGTTAAAAATATTTACAGTAAAAAGGTCATTACCCTTTATACTAGATCTGAATATGTATGTCATCCTGTTTCTTGCTTAGAAATAGGAATTATTTTTAACTTCGGTACTTTTATTGGGTTTTGATAGCATGGTTTCTTATCTCTATCTACTTGTGGGTTGGTATTCCTGTCCAAGCAGTGTATTTGTATAGAATTTTGAACTCCTATCAGAGACTATATTTTGTTATTGTGGCATGATCAATAAAACTGGCAAAATTGCTTGTGTTAAGAATGGAGGGTCAGGGTTCATGAATTATATTATTAGTTTCATCATAAACTTCCTATTTGACTTTTAACATGCAACTTTATACCTATTGTTCTTGAATTTACCTTCTGTAAAGTATAATAATATTTAACTACCTCATACAGAATGTTATGAAGCTTAGCTTTCCATTTTTGAGAGTCTCAAATACCAAGGACCATAATAATTATTAGCATTACTCTATTCTGACTGTCATATTTGTGGACAGTTTTAGCATAGCATGTATAAATAAATGAGGGCAGTTCAGTTTCTTTTCTGTAGTGTGTAGTTACTTCGTTTTGTCTGCTTTTTCCTCCTATTTCACAGGAAAGATTCTTGAGGTGTTTCCTTTTATAAATGTGAGACTGTCATCTAGGATGTGGAGACTTGTTTATTTTGACTGTATTCATTAGACAGCTAAGATTGAAAAGATACGTTTTGGAGGGAAGATTTCCTAATATGCCCTTTAATAAATGACAACTTTCATAACATGTACAAATAGAGATAGTGAACTTGGTGATCTCATTCAGCCTACCGGAAAAAAAAATCTTTTATACCAAGTGTGTTTTCTTCTTGGATTATTCTTTTAAATAAAAGCTGTCAACCAAAGTGGTTTTTATTATGTGATCATCTAGAGTGTTAAGTGAAGGCGAAAGTAGAACTTTTATTTTCAAATATCTGGCTTCTTACGATGTACCACATCTATCTTTCTTTTTTTTTTTTTTAGAGCAAATTTATATTCATTTATACAACATATTATTTTGTTACTCTATGTCTGTTACACAAAATCATTACCCTTTACAAACTTTATTTTCAATGCTAAAAACACATCTTGCTCATTTCCCATATCTGTAAATAATGTGGCCATAGCACACTTGGAGAAGAATCTGCTGAACCACAGAGAAGCAACCCTCCCTCGGGAGTATCTGTCAATTACTACTACCTAAAGAGCACCGATGTCTGTCTCCCTTGCTCTCATAGTAGCCTCATGCTTTAGTCCTTGCCAACCTGATCAGTGAAATGGGATGTATTTTATGATTTGTATTTCTCCAATTTGGTGAGTTTATGTGTGTTCATTCCCTGCTCTTGATGGTCATTACCCAGCACAAATACTCAAGTCAGGAATTAAAGCCTCATGAGGCGGGTAAAGGCTCTGCACAGAGAACCCCATCAGAGGCTTCTGTGTAGTGGTCTCAGGACAGCCTTAGCCCAGGGAAGTGGAGTGTGGCTCTTCGGTGGTACATCTTCCTCCTGCTAAGGAAGGTAGCCATGAGCAGGCATGAGCAAGATGGAGGATGATGTCATGTAGATCTTCCCCTTTTGTGGATAGGTACATCCTGATCAAACAGACAAGTAGTTAGCTAGATGTGAAGTAACCAAGGAAACCACGCATATATTGGTAGCTATGTCTCCTGGTGGTTAAAATGCCCCCATTGTGGCTTGGGGTCCTTGAAGCTAAGGTTTGGTTCTTTCAGTAGTATCCGAAATGATGTACCACATCTTTCATAGGCAAATTTACATTGTTCAGAATATTCCTATTGTTGGTACTCTACCACAGAATCTCCAGAAATACTTGCATAATTTTCATACAAGGCAGATTACACAGGCATCCTTAAAGTCTGAACTTTGAATGTGTTTTTTTTTTTTTTCTCTTTTCCACCTAAATGTGTGGCAAGAGGCTTGGGGACAAGGCAGGCATTCTACCTTCTGGGCATCATGGACCAACAACTCAATACTTTAGGCTAATATTCAAAAATCCAATTTACTCAAATGTTGGCCTCTGAGAGCAGGAGAATCAGTATACAATAATGACAGAGGGATAAAGAATTTTCATTGAGGCAAAAACTATTGCAAATTTGAATGAATGCTAAGAAGATGATCTCAGCATTCATAATCCATTGCATGCTTTTTAGTTTTGTGGTTATAAAGAAAAACAAACAAACGAAGTTGGCAGTGTTTAATTCAAATGTTATTGTGACATAAGGAAATACACTTACTTACATGCTAGAATTAAGTTCCACGAAAATTGTGGCATTAATTTAATAAACCCCTCTTGAACCAACATAATTATCCTCATTATAGGTAGTGCAAGTTAGTGATGATCACTGCACAAAGCCATCCAAAATTTTACTGAGTGGAGTAATACAGTTGCTAGTTTTGCTTTTCTTCATAATATTACTTAACTGTGAACACAAAAACTCTAATAATGCCAATTTTGTTTAAAAAATGTGATTACTATTAACCTTTTAAAATCATATGTATATAATGTATATATGTATGATATTTCAGTTTTTACATGGGTGTAGTGGGTGGGTGGGTAGGGGAGCACCCTCTTAGAGGTTGAGGGGAGGGGTATGGGATGGGGTGTCAGGAAGGGGGACAACATTTGAAATGTAAATAAATAAAATAATAAAAATATGCATGTGTAGGTATGTTTGTGCCCATGTGTGTACTAAGTACTGATGTGTACATTTAAGAGTACATGTATGAAGGGCAACAAACTTGCCTTCTACCTTGTTTGAGATAAGCATATCTTCCTTGTTTGCAGCTGCATGCAGCTTCAAGGGAATCTTCTGTTTCTGCCTCCTGTCTTGTCATAGGAATACTATGTAGTAGATGCATACTACTGGAGTTGAACTCAAGTCCTTTTCATTGGATGGCAGGAGCTTTACCCAGGAACCCATCACCCCAGTCCACCATTAACATTTTTCTTGAATTGCATATGAAGCAGTAGTTACAAAAGCTATTTTGGATTAAAATGCAAGCATGCTATCTGCTCCCCTCCAGTGTCTTTTGTTCCCTTGTATATGCATATAAAACTTGAAGGACAAGTGACAGTTTTAACCCTAGGAATGCTCTTTACCTTCTTTAAGATAGGGTCTGTTATTGGCCTGGAGCTCTAGGATGAAGTTAGAGAGGTCCAACCTGTGAGCCACTGGGATCTCTCTCTCTCTCTCTCTCTCTCTCTCTCTCTCTCTCTCTCTCTCTCTCTCTCTGTCTCTCTCTCTCTCTGTCTGCCACTCCACTCTGCCTGGCATTTCTACATGGGTCCTGGGCTTAATATCAGGTTCTTCTGCTTAAGAGGCAGGAACCTTACTGATAGAACCATTCCAAACTCTGAATGCATGGATTTTTCTGTTAACATATATGTTACCTTCAAGTACAAGCTTCACACTTCTTTTTTAACAAGCCATAATTTATCATGAAAAAAAATCTCGAAAATCAAAGGAATGTTACTAGTAGATTCATGTAAAGACTTATGTTCTGTAAACATCTAACAATACATCAGTAGAGAATTGAGTTAAAAGTACATAAAACATAAAAGACAGGAAATCCTGACATCAGCTCAAAAGTTTTTTTCCTGACTTAATTAACAAAGCTTTAAACGGCTACTAGTATTCCACCTGCAATCAAGGGTAATAAACCTTCACCGCAGAAGTCAAATTCTAGGGAAAAAGTTGGAAGCTCACACTTACACCATAAAACCTTGTTTATTGCAACCATTAGTCTTCTAAGATATGCCCCACAATGGGATTTGGTAAAGCCATTACAAGGTACCGTATGAGTTCCATTTGCCTACAGTAAATAGAATGTCAGAAGTGTCAGGGGGAAATAAATATCTTGCTGGTTAAAAGGGAGCAGAGATGGCTCAAAGCATCATTGAGAGGATTGATTTATCTGGCGTGCTGTAATGACTGCAGATGTGGATCTGTTATTCTAGATGAGCAATGAATTTGATGAGCTGATAACACAGGGCCAGAGAGGCCTGGTTTTAATTACTGATGAGGAATTTATTTGTGAAGCACTGTGATTTACTGAAGGTTTGTTCTGTTATTGACAGGTGACCTTGGAGCTTTCCTCTCCTGATGAATCCCCAAAAAGGAGCTTTTAAAAGAAATAATCAAACAAAAAGTATTTTATCTTTACTTAGAATACAATGAAGTCATTCGAGAGACATTGTTAGAGTTAAAGCTACATTCTTGCTCACATAAAAAGTGTGCTGCTGTGGTTGTTTTTGGCTAGCAATTGAATGCTGATTTGCACTCCTAACTATAGGTTATATTTTTCATCTTAAGCCAACCTTACGTCTCTGACTAGATGTGTCATATATCAGTCTCCTTTTGTGACCTGTATGAACTTTTGGGGCAGATCTGGATGGAAATTTGGGCTGTCTAACACTGTTGCTTCATTAAGTTATAGCTAATTTGTGTAATATGAATTGGGAGTCATAGGGGACTTCATGGCTCAAATACAGCTCTGACGATGACTACCCTTTTCTTGTTTTTATGAATGATATAGAATATCTAAATCAAAGAACACAGTGTCAAAAGACCAGTATTCATTTGCACTCATTTGTATTTACTGTGTAACTCTTTTTTATATGTTTAGGAATTGCCTCAAGTTAACAAAATGATAATTTTGAATATTTGTAATTCCATTAATACAGCTTTTTATCATGGCTGAGTAGAGTTGGTAAGGCAAGTCCTTGTTTTTTAATTTAAATAATATATGTAGACTTTGTTTTGCAATGTAAATTCAAAAGAGAGTGTCCAGTTAACACTTGCCTATTTTATTTCAATTGGCTGCTGAGACAAGTGATGCAGACTCTTTTTTTTCAATTTTTTATTAGATATTTTCTTCATTTACATTTCAAATGCTATTCTGAAAGTTCCCTATACCCTTCCCCCGCCCTGCTCCCTATCCACCCACTCCCACTTCTTGGCCCTGGCATTCCTCTGTACTGGGGCATATAAAATTTGCAAGACCAAGGGGCCTCTCTTCCCAGTGATGGCCCACTAGGCCATCTTCTGCTACATATGCAGCTAGAGACACGAGCTCTGGGGGTACTGGTTAGTTCATATCGTTGTTCCACCT
>NC_034613.1:98059738-98061505 GCF_900095145.1 Mus pahari
TTCCTTCCTTCCTTCCTTCCTTCCTTCCTTCCTTCCTTCCTTCCTTCTTCCCTTCCTTCCTTCAAAATATAACAAAATAAAATATGAGAAAAACACAATTAAATCGAAGTTGGACAAGACAAGTTTACTGAAACAAAATAATCCAAGAAAAGGCACACTATCATAGCCCTACTTGTTCAAGCACTGAGGAATCCGATAGAAACACTAAACTGGAAACTGTAAGTGCAGAGGATTTGGTGCAGCCACAGGCAGGCCCTGTGCATGCTGCCTCACAGTCTTTGTGAGGTCATTAAGAGCTTTGCTTATGTTTACTTAGAGGACCTTGTTTTCTTGGTATTTTTCATCCCTTCTTGCTCTTCTACTCTCTCCAGCTTCTCTTCCATAGGGTGTGGCTTCCCTGAGCCCTGAGAGGAAGAACTTGATAGAGACATCCTATTTAAGGCTGAGTGTTCGAACATCTCTTCCTGTGTAATATCTGGCTATGGGTTTCTATATTTATTTCCATCTACTGCAGAAGAAAGCGTCTCTGGTGATGGATAAACATGGCACTAATCTATGAGTACAGCAGAATATCATTAGGAGTCTTTTTATCGCCACATGTTTTAGTAGTATTTCCTTTCACCCGACTTCCCTGGGCTATCTCGTCTCAGGCTCTTGGTCACCTTAGCAGTTGTCAGGTATGGGTTCAATTTAATGTACTGGGCCTTAAGTCAAATCACATATTGATTAATTACTCCCATAAGCTTTATGACACCACTCCCTAGCATCTCTTATAGGCAGAACACCATTGTAGATCAAAGGGTTTGTGGCTGGCTTGGCATTTACATCTCTCTTTTCATAGCAAGCTGAGTACCTTCCTTCCTATACCAAAGGTGCTAGAACACAGAAATGAAGGCTCTTTGTAGGCACTAGCTCTACTTCTTCAAGTTCAATGAGTTGTGTGGGTGATGTCTTAAGTAATGACTTGCTGTCAGTTTATGAAGAGAAAAGTATAGACTTGGCAAGAATGTGAATTGTTCAGAGATTCCCATGTGACCACTTTGGCCAGAAACTCAATTACATGTAATTCAATCCCCGTATTGGAATCTTTATTTGGTCGCAAGAGATGGCTAGTTAGGACTCTGTCTCCCACATCATTTAGAGATTTCATTTAGACCACCTAAATGTACATGTGTATATTTTAGACAATTTCTACAGTATTAGGTTTTCTTATTACCCCTTAAATGTCCCTTGGTTTTAGATGTCATTCCCTGTATTCCATTCCATAAACCTCTCTCCCCTCCCTCTTGATCTTCCAATTCCAGCCCCCTAATTAATATCTGTCTATTCTATTTCCCTTTTATAATGAGATGTGTTCCTTCTAGTCCTATACTCTTCCTACCCTCTGTGGTTCTATGTACTGTAGCTTGGCTTTCATTAACTTAGTAGCTAATATCCACTTATAAGCACATTTATACCATATTTGTCTTTCTGAGTCTAGGTTACCTCACTCAGGATGATTTTTCTAGTTCCATCCATTTGTCTTCAAATACCATGATGTAATTTTCAACAGCTGAGTAAATTGTGTAAACAAACTGAATATTTTTTATCCATTCTTCTGTTGAGGGACATATAGATTGTTTCCAATTTTAGACTCCAGAGGTGGCTCAGTTGTTAAAGGCTAGGCTCACAACATCTCTGGGTCTATAGATTATAGCTCGGTTATCATTTACCACATAGCTAATATTCATATATAAGCAAATACATGCCATATTTGGTTTTCTGGGT
>NC_034613.1:98062155-98079015 GCF_900095145.1 Mus pahari
ATCCTTTCATCTTAGCTCTAAATTTTGTCTCTGTACCTATATCCTTTCATGGGTATTTTGTTCCTTATTCTAAGGAGCAATGAAATATCCACACGATGGTCTTCCTTCTTGATTTTCTTGTGTTTTGCAAAATGTATCTTGGGTATTCTAAGTTTCTGGGATAATATCTGCTTATCAGTGAATGCATACCTAGTGACTTCTTTTGTGATTGGGTTACCTCACTAAGGATGATATCCTCCAGATACATACATTTGCCCAAGAATTTCATAAATTCATTGTTTTTAATAACATTTTATTTTATTAATTTATCTGTTGAGGGGCACCCAGGCTGCTTACAATTTCTGGCTATGATTTAGAAAGGATGGATGAGCATAGTTAAGCAAGTGTTCCTGTGGTAGGATGAAGTGTCCTTTGGGTAAATAGCCAAGAACAATATAGCTGGTTTTTGAGGTAGGTCAGGTCTCATCATCTTGATGAACTGCCTCACTAGTCTTCATAGTGGCTGTATGAGTTTGTACTCCTACCAGCAATTCTTTCTCCACATTCTCACCAACATGAGCAGTCACTTGTTTGGTTGATCTTATCCATAATGACCAGTGTAAAATGAATTCTCAAAGCAATTTTGATTTGCATATCCCTGATGGGTAAGGATGCTGAACTTTTCTTTGTTTCTCAGCCATTTGTTTTTCCTCTAGTGAGTAGTTTTGTTTATCTCAGTACCCTATTTTTAAATTGAGTTCTTTGTTTTCTTGATATTTAGTGTCTTGTGTTCTTTCTATATTTTGGCTATTAGTCCCCTATTGGCTGTGTAGTTGGTAAAACATTTTCCCATTTTACAGGCTGATGATTTGTCTGAATGATGTTGCTTTTCAGTTTCATGAGGTCCTATTGAAAGATTTTCTAATCATTTGGTTTTCTTCTTTTCTTTTCCCCTTTGTTTCCTCACCCTCCCATTCCCAGTCCTTCCTACCTCCCCCTTCTCTCCCTTTCTTCTTTCCTTCCATTCTCTCAACCTCTTTCTCTGTTTTTTCCTCTTTCTATGTTTTATTATGTCTTTAGGTAGCCAAGATGGATCTGGAATTTTGATTCCCCTTTCTCAATATTCAAACTCCTGCCCATTGTGCTGCTATTACAGACAGGTGGCACCCTGGCCTACTTCTTTTCTTTTGGTTTGCTAATATATTCAGTGGTAGTGGCAGTCTTCTTCATGTTGGATTATTTTTCATCATAACATCAAAAATTGGTCAAAATTTGATTTGAATTCTTGATTCTTTTGAACTTCCTATAGCCTTTGAAAAAGATTCAGAATTCTTTTTTATGTCATCTTCTGTGTCATTTTAATTTTCTATTTCTCTTTTACTTCCTGAATCATCTGTGAGGTCTATTGTATCCCACACCTAAATCAAAATGAAAGTTTGTCCTTCATTTTCTAGTATTCTTTTTCAATTCACTGTCCTGAAACATTTGTTATTAAGCATCACCACTTCAGAAATGAACTACAAACCTCAGAAACAATGACTTTTTTCTTTAGCTTGCTCACTGCTTCATTAGCATTTCCTCCTGATTTCTCACACTGAAGTTAAAGTATTCTTCTTTAATTCAGAGTTCATACTTGTACATTTTGACTGCACATAAAATAAATTTATACTTTCAAATTTTTGTATATCTCTGCGGTTGCTATTTGAAAATCATAAAGTTTTCCTTTAGTTGAATTTGGATCCCATTTATAAGTATTTACTCTATTTTACTCAGATTTTCCTTTCAATATTTTAAAAACTATGTTTTCCCATTTTCCTTCCCCTTACCTAGTTTCTATTTCTGGCAAGTTCCCATAATACCCCTAGCATGTTTCAATAGCTTTCTAGCTCTTTTCCATGTATTATTATGATTTATTACTCACTTCTGGATAAACATTCCAAAAATTTGCATACCATGCTTATTGTTAACAAACTCTAATGAACCCTGTTTTTCCTTAGATTGCTCTTAATATCAAGTTTGAAACTGCTGAACATTCAGTGCTTTAGTTGATTACTCTGTTCTTATAAAGAATCATTTGACCTTCAGAATATTGATTCTCATAGCTTTGGGTAGAACAACCGGGCTTGGGTTTCATTAATCAATATGTTCAGTTTCATATAGTAGAAGGAGAATAAAACAGGTTGGTTGGTCAAATAAATGTGGATAAATTAGAGCTTTCTATGGTTTATTTAAATGACAAATGCTAGAACAAAAATACTCTCTTTATATAAAACCATTTAGAAATAACTTGTTATTTCCATGGAAAAAGATACATAGTGAAGTTCAGATAATTTAATAATTAGCCATTAATGCATTCATATTCAGTTGATTATAATACCATGTTCTCAAACTTTGTACAAAAATTGTTTGTTAAGACCAAGTGTCAGTAGAGTTAAAGGCTTATATATTTCTAGACATTATCTTGGTTTCTCTAAAATCATATTTTTGATTTATCCTTTCCCGCTTCATTTCATTTGACAAATAATGATTGCATATACTTATTAGTTATAATGTGATGCTTGATATTTGTGTTTGTTGAAGCTTCAATCAAGTTATACCCTTACAAATTATTTTTGAAGTAGGAATAATGAATTCAATTATTTTAAATATGTTAAACATTCTACATTATTGTTACCTGTGTTGCTTTAGTCTCTCTTTTTATATGTAGCACAGCAAAAATACTCTTGGAGTCCCTCATATACACTTATTTTTCAGATAAAAATCAACTGATAGCATATGATAGTACAAAACTCTTTCAGTACTTTCATAAATACAATAATAATAAAGAATTCTCATGGTCAATAGTTAGAGAGACAATTATTTTAAATGCCCTGTCGACTGTTTAATGAAGGTGTTATTTATTATTTTATCAGTTTTTTATATTTTATTCATTAATTGACAATTTAATATAGATATATAGCATATATATACATATATTATATATAATATATATATATTATGATCTTGTCCACCTGTAATTTCCCCAATTCCAACTCTCTCATCCCTCCTCCACTGTGTTCTAACTTCTTCCAAACTGTTTGTTATCTTCTTTTTTTAAAAAAAAAATTTTATTAGATATTTTCTTCATTTACATTTCAAATGCTATCCCCTTTACAAGATTCCCCTTCGGAAGTCTCCTATACCCTTCCCCCTCCCTGCTCCCTAACCCACCCACTCCTGCTTCCTGGCACTGGCATTCCCCTGTACTGGGGCATATAATCTTCGCAAGACCAAGGGCCTCTCCTCCCATTGATGGCTGACTAGGTCATCCTCTGCTACATATGCAGCTAGAGACACAAGCTCTGGGGGGTACTGGTTAGNTCATATTGTTGTTCCACCTATAGGGTTGCAAACCCCTTCAGCTCCTTGGGTACTTTCTCTAGCTCCTCCATTGGGGGCCCTGTGTTCCATCTAATAGCTGACTGTGAGCATCCACTTCTGTATTTGCCAGGCACTGGCATAGCCTCACAAGAGAGAGCTATATCAACGGTCCTTTCCGCAAAATCTTGCTGGGGTATCAGAGGCCAGAATATTACTACTTCAGATTTAAGTACATGTAACCTAGTCTTGAGCTGTTAAAGCTGGTCATTACAGGTTCACAAATAGAGAATAATGTAGCTGAATTACATAAAGCAGCTTCATTAAAGTTAGAAAGTATGTTCTTTGAGAGAAACTTTAACATGCTTCCTCTCAATGAAATCCATAGAACTATTTATAGACAAATTGCATTGGCAACCATGTTTGCAACCTATGTTTCAAACTATAGATGAGCAAACAGGAATTTCAAATATCCTTGTCCTTCTTGTGCAAGTGTTCTTCTGAGAGGCACTGTGGATGTCCACAAGTAGGGCCATGGCAGCATGAATTCAGCATTGATAGATAGATTTGAAAAACTATATAAATATTCAAAGAAAATTCTAGTGTTAGCAATAGGAAAAATACTTTACTACAAAAACACATATAAGTATATTGTTCATTATGAATTTGATACATATTTGGACTAGCATATATGGACAGAGTATGACCACTTAATTTTGCATGGAAAAAGTATGGGATGAAATAATATAAACATATACAACACATTCTAACCTTGGAAGGAAGGTCAATGGTTTTCATGGTTTTTCGGCAGTGGTGGTTTAATTTATTATAATATTGATTGGCATTAATACTGGATTGAATATATGCTATTCCAAGAGCTTTTCAAAATTATCTGGAAAAAAGAAATGATTAAAAAGAAGCAGAAATAGCAAAATGAGTAGCTATAGATATAAAGAGTTTAAAGTACCAAGAGGAAAATAAATATTGCAGAACTATTAACTTCAGCATATTCTTAAAATGCAAGATTTTGCTTATGAACAATTTAACAATGAAAAAAGCAAAAAAAGTAGTAGAAATAGCAAAGAGTTAAAAATTGAATGAAGATAACAACTAAATGCATATATGTATTATAAGTGTCCTGTTTCAGATACTAATTTACACTAGTCTTGATCTAATATCAAAATCCAAATATTTCAAATAACATGATTATCTACTAGAAGAACCATTAATAAGTTATAAATTCACTACTAATAAGAAAAAGACTGTATTTTCCTTATACATAGAGCCTAATTTTAAAAGCCTGTGTGTGTGTGCCACTGTAGGGTGTGTGTGTGTGTGTGTGTGTGTGTGTGTGTGTGTGTGTGTGTGTATGCGCGCGTGCGCGTGCACGCGCCCACATGTGTGTAGGTTAGAAAACAAGAAAGGGGATAACAAGGGAGGAAGGAAGGATCTTATAGGAGATGGAAAAGATGAAGTACAAGGGGCTGAATGTGGTAGGAAAGCAGAAGTGGAAGACCAGCTGGTGGAAGGAAGAGAATCAGCTGGAGAGAACTTAGAGGAGGGCATTGGGAAAGAATAAGAAAGAACAAGTACAATAACACATAAATGTGAAGACTTCATGCTGAAAATTTTTAATTTGTGTACTAATTTAAAAAAAAAGAACAAGGAAAAAAGGTTTAGAAAAAGAAAACTACAGAAAATGTAATTTATCAGTGTAAATATTTACAATGATACCTTAAGAAAGTGTTAAGCATTTAGAGAATAAAATGTGAAATTATTTAAAGAGTACAGGAATGGTTCAGTGAGCAAATCAAGACACATACAAAATGCACAAATATTTGTTAAGCCAATACTTAAATCTGTCTGTGAAATAGATGAGTCTGAATTTGAGAAGAGCAGAGAAATCATCAGAACTGCAGCATTAATAATGCGGAGATCCTTGGGAGATGCAAAAGTCTTAAAAATACTAGTGCTCTAGAAAAGGAAATATGTTTGAGATTAATAAATTTATAGAAGAAACGATATAGATGGAGAAAAAATCACAATAAAAAGCATAAAAGTTAATCAAGTGTAAAATGTTAGCAGAGAGAATATAAATTAAAAATGTGATTCCCTGGGTGCATTCCTATTACCTGTCTGTAGCTAGATGTGGTGGTTCCAGATGGTCACCATGTACAGCAGGTCTTTACATTCTGCTTTTCTAAGGAGAACTCTTTACATGGCACCCCTCTGTTTCTTGTTTTCATACTCTATATGGATATCTTTATATTTTACATCACTTTCTAGATAGGTAAAATTAATAAAATAAAAACAAAAACAAACAAACAAAGGTTAGTAATTTCCTCAGGAGTCATGGGAAGAGTCACGAACATGATGCTGTGTATGACAGCTATGATAGTGGGTAAAGCAAAGCCTGTGAGAAAGATGAAGTCACCATACTTCAAAAGTATTTAAATATTAACTTTTTGTTTATAACTCTTTGATAATTTCATAAAAGAAAGGTTCCCAATAAATGCTTCTCATTAAATAGTCTTTGGCAATAACTACTCAAATACTTTCCTTAAAATAAGTTAAATTATGTATGAATTTCACTATTTTTGGAAATATTCATCTTAGATTGATCAAGAGAAAAAGTTTCCCTGCCATTGGTTATTGCATTAGTTGATTTTTAAGTAACTTATCAGCAGTATCATATTTCTTGTAATGTGAAAGCTTTCCAATGATTGTTTGTGAATAGATGTTCCAAGTGGAGTAAACAACTGCAATAGAAAATATATCACAATTCAATGAATCAAAAATTGCATTTGACTTTGAAATTTTGATGTTATTAAGGCCTTCCACCTCCCTATCAGTTTTTTCTTCTGATCAGTAAAGTTTTTTTTAAAAAATAAATTAAGGACAATTAATTAATCATATATTTTATATTATTTGAATTCTACATACTATGAATAAAAGTTCCATTTACTAATTAGAGCCAATATTTTTTAAGGGGAATCAGTTTTGTCGTTCTGAAGTTCTATTAATCTAAGATTTTTGCCTATAATGTAATTACTTCAATGTGATAAAAAGTTATTTAAAGAAAAACCAAAAGGGCTAGGATGTTTTCAAGTCTTCTGTGATATCCTGACATATTGTATAAATTAACTTCAATATTCATCAAATGCATAGTAATAGAATTAAGATTTCTCATTTTTATATCTTTTATTTTCAATATGTGATTTTAGCAATAACTAGAACTATTGCAAAATGAATGAATATTAGCTTTATGTCTTACAAAATACAATGTACAAAGACTGTGAGTTGATGTATTTTGAATGTTAGGCCCATCTTAATGGTTTGTTTTTTAATGGGAACATTTTGTAGGAAAAGGATTCTTGTGTTCTCAACTGCAGAGAAGAGGGGTTATTCTCCCTAAATTATTTTTATTGATGTAGTATTAGTTAAGACATAGAATTATATAGTACATTAAAGTAAAATATTAAATAAGAATTCAGTATTGTACTGAATTTCAGTTTTGTTTCTTAAGTTTTTCTGACAAAACTTTATGTGTAAATTTATCATTATGATTTTTGGTTAAAATTACAAGTAAAATGCTTATAGTGATAAGACATCTATATTTATGCATGGGGATACATGATAGTTTTGCAAAAGTATATTTCTCATATAAAAATGTATATACATATTTGCATAAAATTAGAAAGATCTGAAAATCTGCATACGCACATGAAATCATCACTCCAATCATATCTATAACAATTTTCCTCTTCCTGTTTTGTATATGTTTGAAAATTTAATTAGAAGTCACACACTTTAAGAAAAATTAGGGATATAGTACATGATTCTTATTATAGGCACTTTGTAGTACAGCAGATCTCTTAATCATCTTGTATAACCAAAACACAGCCCACTGAAAAGCTGTTCATTTTCTTTCTCCTCAGAACTTAGCAGCTAGCATTTCCCTCACTACTTGTGTACGTTGCACTGGGTTATCACATAAACGGAATGTGTCATGTTTCTCTTCTGTGGCTAGCTTATTTTACTTAACTAATGTCTTTGAGTTTTCTCTATCTTCTGATATATGATATTATTCCATTTTATGTATGTGTATGTCCCACAGTTTTCTTATTTATGTATGCACTGATGAACTTTTGGATCATCTCCACGGTTTGGTTAATGTGAAAAATTCTTCTATATACATAGGTATGCAGATAACTCTTCAAAATTATTATTATATACTTCTCAATATATAATAGTAAAGTGGTGACTACATCATATGGCAGCTTCAGTTTTGTTTTTTCTATATAAGCATATTTTTTTGAGAATTTTATGTATAGGTATTATTCTTATATCATTTATATCCCTCTTCTTCCTAACTCCTCTGTGCTTCTGAAGGGAGAAAGATTTGTTATTTTTTCTTTTTTTTCTTTTCTTTTCTTTTTATTAGATATTTTCTTTATTTACATTTCAAATGCTATCCCGAAAGTTCCCTATACCCCCCCGCCCCTGCTCCCCTACCCACCCACTCCCACTACTTGGCCCTGGCCTTCCCCTGTGCTGGGGCATATAAAGTTTGCAAGACCAAGGGACCTCTCTTCCCAGTGATGGCCAACTAGGCCATCTTCTGCTACATATGCAGCTAGGGAGAGAGATTTGTAGTCTCCTTTTCTTATACAGGCATTGGCCACATTGATTAGAGAATTATCCTTATGACCATATATAATTTTAATTAGTTCTTTAAATAGAATATCTCCACATATATTCATACAAGAGGTTAAGAAATCAACATCTTAATTTGGGGTGGACACAATTCAGTTCAATAAACTTGTAATGATATCATTTTTGTGTGGTAGTGCTATATTAACTTTGTTTAAAACATGTCAAAATAAGTTTTCTCAAACATTAGCAAGATTTGGAACCCTGAAAATTATTCCTTCAGATGTATATAACCTGATATAACAGATCAATTTTAAAAGATAATATGATTCATAAAGTTATGAATGTTAAGCAATATTAGTAGAACATTCTGGAAGTCCAGAATGAGCAAGATCTAGCTTAACAGTACCACACATGAACTGATGGCCTAAATCTCCAGTACAAGGTGATGTTTAAGATAGGCTGTGATTTGGTATTTTTAGAAATTTTATATGAAATAACCATACTGAGCCTAGAGTTCCAGGTCCATGGACTTGTCCCTAGATGGCATTTATCAGATGATTAGGGATCCAAAGCAGTGGCCGTACCCCAGGGTGTGTTCTGCTGACAGTAGCATAGTTGATAAAGAACCTCAAAAGGAAGATTCAATTTAACATTTTATTCAGTAGTGTTAAAAAGAAGTCTAGTGAAGAGAATACATCACTAGTCAATTGGACAAAAAAAAAAAAGCTGTTTATCCAGCAGAGATTACTCAAAGGAAACAATATCTACCAAGAGATTCCTGGAGAAGAGGTATAATGTGAAAACTGTCAAAAGAATAAAAAGGGAAATTTCAACAACCCTGTCTGAGAGGGACCAGAGCTGAAAATGACAGATGGAGAAAATTTCCCAAAGCAAATGATAAAAAGGTGACATTTGAAGAATATTCAGAGAAGATGGTACAAACACCAAGTTATGATACAATGTAAACTTGTCACAAAATTTACAAGCCCTATCCCTATAGTTTTCCATATGACTTAATGGCTGTGCACAAAATGCGCATTACTGTTTGAAATGTAACTCATGGACAAGATAGTAATAAAAATAAAAATTCAGAACTATTTAAATGCTACTCAATCACAGGAACAATAGATGGCTGAAGTATGGCCACACCATGAGCACCAAATACTGCATGTGTGGCCCTTTTTAAAATGTGAAATATCAAAGAAAAATTTCTTTCTTCTTTTAACCTATATCTTTTGATTTCTCTTATTTTCTGTATTTTTGTAAAACACTTTACTGGGTCAATACTCCTGTAAGAGTTTGATATCCCAGTAATGAAGGAATTTTCATCATTAAATTCAAGGAAACTTTAGATTCTGGTGCTAAAAATTAACCTTTCATAATTATCTGTATTAAATAAATGTATATTCCTTTTGCATGTATACATAGTAAAGAGCAAACCCTTTAAACTTTCCATCATTTATTTGATGTCAGATGAAAGAAATTCCTATTTTTCTTGTATTTGAAAATAGAGTTGGGAGATGTCTTTATAATGAGGAGCTTGCTATCAGTTCATAGATCATTCTGACAACTTTTGTTTTCCAGGAAAGGTGCAAGCTGTAAGGGACATCAGTTTGTCTCTCTGCCACAGGGACATATAGACCTCGGAGAAATAGCCCTTTGGCATTCATTTGACTGTTGAAGTTGTAGTTATTTATTGTCTTTTGTGTACGCATTCTAAAGTATTGAATGTCAGACTGATGTTCCCATTTTGACATGCCTAGAAGTAAGGCCTTGAAAGAAGTGTATTCCTTTGCAGCTTGTATGACTTAATGACACAGAAAGGTGGTTCTTCATCAAGTGCATTTTCTTTGAAATTCTACTTGCAGACCTTTCTTGACTTGTTTCTTTCCTGAGTTTGGAATGTCATTTCTGTTTTGCATTTGGACTATTGACCTGATCTTTGCCCTTTCCAGAGGAAGGAAAGCTGTCACTCAGAAATAATAACATGTTGCTAAATTAGTCACTTTTCTTCACTTAAAGGATGAACATGGATAGAGATGTTCACATTTATGTAGAAGTGGATGCAACTTTAAGAATTTAGTCAAGAACATATGTATTTCTAAACTCTATTTAACTCTTCTAATAAACAAAAATCTTGAGAAGTATATTAAGAAGTTATTTGTTTATTGTGTTCGTATGTTCTAGATTATTCACTGTTTCCTTGCTGAGAATTCTCCTTCCATACCAAATTTCAACAATGGTAGCATATGCTCCTGATTACATAGAAATATCAAATTAAACTAACCATTCTTATTCTTTTAAAAATGACTGTTATTTCTTAAACATTGATATCGTACAGAGCTTTTTAGTAGTAGAACTTTGTAATATTTCTTGGAAATAATTTTAGAAAATATAATTTATAGAATATTAACAAAGTTCAAAGAATTATTTCAGATGCGGAGAAGAAAGGATTTTCAACTGGTTCATTATTATTTATTTATTTTTTTGGTTCATTGCCACCTAAACTACTCGGAGAGTATGTTTCTGCCTATAGCAGTAGTCTTCAGAGAATCCTAAGTAATTGCTTAGAGCAGGAATGCTGATAATCTTGAGAAGGATGTTGCTCTTTGTAATCAAAGTCAAAGTTAAATGGTTTCTTATTTCTTTGACTTGCTAGTTCTCTATTCAAAATATTTTATATTCATGTTCTGTACTGCTCTCTCTCTCTCTCTCTCTCTCTCTCTCTCTCTCTCTCTCTCTCTCTCTCTCTCCCTCTCTCTCTCTTTCTGTCTTGTTTTTTTCCTGTCTTTTTTCTTTTTTTTCTTTTATTCCCTTCCCAGTCGACCCTCTGGCTCTTCCACATCATATACCTTTTTCCTGGTTCCCATTCCCCACCCTCCCCCCCCAGACCTCTAGACTCCCTGGGGCCTCCAGTCTCATGAAGGGTAGGTGCATCTTCTCTGACTGAACCCAGACCAGGCTGTCCTCTGCTGTATATGTGTTGGGGGGCCTCATATCAGCTGGTGTATGCTGCCTGGTTAGTGTTCCAGTGTTTGAGAGATCTCGGGGATCCAGATTAATTGAGACTGTCCTCCTACAGGGTCACCCTCCTTCTCAGCTTCTTCCAGCTTTCCTCTAATTCAACCACAGGAGTCAGCTGCTTCTGTCCATTGGTTGGGTGCAAATGTCTGCATCTCACTCTTTCAGCTGCCTGTTGGGACTTTCGGAGGGCAGTCATGATAGATCCCTTTTTGTGAGAGCTCCATAGCCTCAGTAATAGTGTCAGGCCTTGGGAACTCCTCTTGAGCTGGATCCCACTTTGGGCCTGTTGGTGGACTTTCTTTTCCTCAGGCTCCTCTCCATTTCTATCCCTGCAGTTACATTCACATTCTTAAATTCATGACCATCTTTTTTCCTTCTATTTTAAAATTTATTTATTTATTGATTGATTGATGTATTTCTACTCCTTGTTTTATTCTCCACCCCCATCCACCCTCTGACTGTTCCATATTTCATACCTCCTTCCCACACCCCTGTCTCCACATGGATGTACCCACCCCACCTGATCTCTAAACTCCCTGGGGTCTCTTCTCTCTCTCTCTCTCTCTCTCTCTCTCTCTCTCTCTCTCTCTCTCTCTCTCTCTCTCTCTCCTTCCTTCCTTTTTTAGTTTTTTTAGGTTAGGTGCATCATCTCTGAATGAACACAGACCCAGCAGTCCTCTGCTGTATGTGTGTTGAGGGCCTCATATCAGCTGGTGTATGCTGCCTGGTTAGTGGTCCAGTGTTTGAGAGATCTTTCGGGTCCAGATTAATTGAGAATGCTGGTCCTCCTACAGCTTCTTTCAGCCTTCCCTAATTCAACAACAGGGGTCAGCTGCTTCTGTCCATTGGTTGGGTGCAAATATCTGCATCTGAGTCTTTTAGCTGCTTTTTGGGTCTACTGGAGTGCAGTCATGCTAGGTCCCTTTTTGTGAGTGCTCCATAGCCTCAGTAATAGTGTCAGACCTTCGGACCTCCCCTTGAGCTGGATCCCACTTTGGGCCTGTCACTGGATTTTCTTTTCCTCAGGCTCCTCTCCATTTCCATCCCTGCAGTTCTTTCAGACAGGATCAATTATTGAAATGAGACTTGAGTTTGCACTTCTGAATACAATAATCACGTGCTTTGAGAAGTTTAGTTAGCTTAAATATATTCTGGATTCAAGTTCCATTATAATTTTATTGTGATTTTTGTTTCATTTCAAAATGGTAAATGATTCAGTCCTACCACTAGGAACTAGGACTTTTGGGAAGAAAAAAAAAACTTGACTAGTGAATCATGAATCTTAAGATTAAAATACTGGCATGCTTTTATTTCAACTTCAGCCTAGAAATTGCCTAGTTTTAGAATTTACCAAGGAGATTTTTCCTATTGCTTTTTTTTGAACATAAACTGAGCTCAATTTATAAAATATTCTGAAACATTCTTCTAAGTGGAGAATGTTTTTGTCCACTTACTTTAAAGTCTTTTAATAGTATTTGCTAAGTCTTTTAGTTCATAAAGTTTCTTCTTAAACAAAAACAAGTATCTAGCTATCAACTAGCCAGTTTTAGCCAAAACACAGGCAAAGGAGGAAACGGGTATCGGGACTATGGCTAACAACAACAAACATCCCTTTTAGGGATTCATTCTAGGGTAACGGCTGCTGAAATTGTTTAGAGTAGTTAAAATGAAATAATATGAATTAAAGAGTATGAAGGAGAGCAAGCAGGACGTTTTATTGCTTTTCTTTGACGACACATAGTTGTAATCTGTCTTTTTGTATAGAGGATATTTAAAGTCCTTATGCTGAATACCATACTAGCTAAATGGAGGCTGTAAATCCAAAGCAATGGGGCAAAGTTCTACAGCTAGCACATACTAAAGCAGTATGCCAACAATTCTACTTCTCATATTATTTTAACTGATAAATGTTATAATTGATGAAACAAACAAACAAACAAACAAAACGCCCACAAATTTCCCCCACTTAGATAATGTCACATAGAACTGAAAGAAATCTTATCTTACTAAAAATATATAAGACAAAGGACTATAGAATTCACAACAGCCTTTTCTTTCTAGACTGTTAAAAGGTTTTGCTGAGAACTCTATAAAGATGATGAAATAAATAAAAGATAGGCCTTGTGATTCAATTAAAGGTATTCATATATGTATTTTTCAGTGAACTCAAGTTTGACTGTTAAATGACTGCTGACTTGCATCTATCATTGTAAAAATTTCATGGACTGTTATGTAGCTTATAAAACACTTGCTTTTATGGTGTTACACAGCTGAAAAAATAAAGTGTCATATCAGTATGGGGCCACATTTGTCCAAGAAAAACTAACATAAGGATATCTTTTGTCAACATAGGAGATGAGCTGTATGATAAAGGCCAATTATACTCTCTGATCTAATCTTCTCTCATGGAAGTGACTGGAGATTAAAGCTTCAGTCTCAAGTCACATTACTATTATATATTTTTCAAATAAAGGAATTTTTTAAAGAGAAAAATTCTGACAATAGGAGTTACAAGTGTTTTCTTAAGGAATCACAGGCCCATTTATAATTCTATATTTTTCTTTCATAGAAATGGACTTATACATAAAAGAAAAGCCAAGTTTTACAAGAATTTCTGTATAGGTATAATATATGCTTTTAATATGTCTATATTCATGATTTGATAAGTGGGAGAATATTTTTAAGGTTAAATATACATAAATCCTTTTCTGAGCTTTTGGGAAATTGTCATTAATGATGTTTTTATTGTAGTTCTCATTTAGTCATTTAGTTTGGTGGGAAAACATCCTACCTAATCTTTAATATATTGGCATCAGTACTCTTTCATCTGTGTACCTCAAAGGAAATAGTTTAATGAGAGAAATGATTGGATATTTAAAAGTAGCAGTTTTAATTTATTAGATATACTTATTTCTAAGAGAAAATGTGTAGTTTAGATGCAAGCTCAATTATATAAAAATGATTTCATGATGTATGATACAGAATTACTTTCCAGTATTTTTATTTTGCCACAACTATTTTTAACCTCTTGTTTTTATAATATATATTGTTTGCATGCATGAAAAATCTCATGTTCATTTTTTAAGTTTTAGCTTCCTGCCATTATTAAAATATTTCTTCCATATCTTTACATATATTTCCTTAGCTTTTTTTATTAAATATTTTATTTATTTACATTTCAAATGTTATCCCCTTTCCCAGTTTCCCCTCCAGAAACCACCTATCCCATCCTCCTCCCTCCCCACTTTTATGAGTGTGCTTCCCCAGCCACTCACCCACTCCCACCTTCCCTCCCTGGCATTTCCCTACAGTGGGGCATCAAGCCTTCAAAGGACCAAGGGCCTCTTCTCCCACTGATATTCTACAAGGCCATCCTCTGCTACATATGCACCTGGAGCCATGGCTCCTTCTATGTGTACTCTTTGGTTAGTGGTTTAGTCCCTGTGAGCTCAGGGGGGGGGGGATCTGGTTGGTTGACATTGTTATTCTTCCTATGGGATTGCAAACCATTTCAGCTCCTTCAATCCTTTCTCTAACTCCTCCATTGGGGTCCCTGTTTTCCGTCTAATGATTGGCTGTGAGCATCTGTCTCTATATTTGTCAGGCTCTGGCAGAACCTCTCAGGAGACAGCAATAGCAGGCTCCTGTCAGCAAGCACTTTTTGGTATCAGCAATAGGGTCTGGGTTTGGTGTCTGAATATGGGGTGGATCTCCAGGAAGGGCAGTCTGTATGGCCTTTCCTTCAGTCTCTGTTCCACACTTTGTCTCTGATTTTGCTCCCATGAGTATTTTGTTCCCCTTTCTAGGGACTGAAGCATCCACTCATTCTTCCTTTGGTCTTCTTTCTTCTTGATCTTCATATGGTCTGTGAATTGTATCTTGGGTATTTGGGGCTTTAGGGCTAATATCCACTTATCTGTGAGTGCATACCATGTGTGTTCTTTTTGTGACTGGGTTATTGCACTTAGGATGACACTTTCTAGTCCATCCATTTCCCTTGGAATTTAATGAAGTCATTGCTTTTAGTAGCTGAGTAGTACTCCATTGTGTAAATGTACCACATTTTCTGTATCCATTCCTCTATTGAGGGACATCTGTATTCTTTCCAGCTTCTGGCTATTATAAATAAGGCTGCTATTAACATAGTGGAGCATGTGTCCTTGTTATATATTGTATAATATTTTGGGTATATGCCCAGGAATGTTATAGCTGGGTCTTCAGGTAATACTATATCCTATTGTCTGAGGAACCGCCAGACTGATTTCCAGAGTGACTGTGTTAGTTTGCAATCCCACACACAATGGAGGAGTGTTCCTCTTTCTCCACATCATTATCAGTATTTGCTGTCACCTGAGTTTTTGATCTTAGCCATTTTGACTGATGTGAGGTGGAACCTCAGGATTCTTTTGATTTGCATTTCCCTGGTGACTAAAGATGTGGGCATTTCTTTATGTACTTCTTGGCCATTTGATATTCCTCAGTTGAAAATTTTTTATTTAGCTCTGTACCCCATTTTAATCTCTGGAATCTAACTTCTTGAGTTCTTTGTATATATTGGATATTAGCTCTTTATCAGATGTAGGATTGGTAAAATCTTTTTCCAATCTGTCGGTTTGCATTTTGTCCTAATGACAGTGACCTTTGCCTTACAGAAGCTTTGCAATTTTTTTAATGTTTTCTTTTTTTTTAAATTTTTTTTATTATTATTTTCTTTATTAACATTTCAAATGCTATCCCGAAAGTTCCCTATACCACCCCCCCCATCCCCGATCCCCTAACCACCCACTCCCACTACTTGACTCAGGCGTTTCCTCTTAGGACTGCCTTCATTGTGTCCCATAAGTTTGGGTATGTCTTGGCTTCATTTTCATTAAACTCTAAAAAGTCTTTAATTTCTTTCTTTATTTCATCCTTGACCAAGTTATCATTGAGAAGAGTGTTGTTCAGTTTCCCCGTGAGTGTTGGCTTTCTATTGTTTATGCTGTTATTGAAGATCAGCCTTAATCTGTGGTGATCCGATAGAATGCATGGGATAATTTCAATATTTTTATATCTATGGAGGCCTGTTTTGTGACCATTATATGGTCAGTTTTGGAGGAGGTACCATGTGGGGCTGAGAAGAAGGTGTATCCTTTTTAGGATAAAATGTTCTGTAGCTATCTATTAAATCCATTTGTTTCATATTTTCTGTTAGTGTCCATGTGTCCTGTTTAGTCTCTGTTTCCAGGATCTGTCCATTGGTGATAGTGGGTTGTTGAAATCTCCCACTATTATTGTGTGCGGTGCAATGTGTGCTTTGAACTTTACTAATGTTTCTTTAATGAATGTGGCTGCTCTTTTATTTGGAGCATAAATATTCAAAATTGAGAATTCCTCTTGGTAGATTTTACCTTTGATGAGTATGAAGTGCCCCTCCTTGTCTTTTTTGATAACTTTGGGTTGGAAGCCAAATTTATTTGATATTAGAATGGCTACTCCAGCTTGTTTCTTTGGACCATTTGCTTGGAAAATCGTTCTCCAACCTTTCACTTTGAGGTAGTGTATATCCTTTTCCCTGAGGTGGGTTTCCTGCAAGCAGCAAAATATTGGGTCCTGTTTGTGTAGCCAGTCTATTAGTCTATGTCTTTTTATTGGGGAATTGAGTCCATTGATATTAATAGAAATTAAAGAAAAGTAATTGCTTCCTGTTATTTTTGTTGTTAAAGTTGGGATTATGTTCTTGCGGCTGTCTTCTTTTAGGTTTGTTGAAGGATTACTTTCTTAGATTTTCTAGGATGGAGTTTCCGTCCTTGTGTTGATGCTTCCCCTTTATTATCCTTTGAAAGGCTGGATTCGTGGATAGAT